>NC_058411.1:131282665-131371847 GCF_002201575.2 Neomonachus schauinslandi | reverse complement strand
ATTGCTGGATCATATGGTAGCTCTATTTTCAACTTTTTGAGGAACCTCCATACAGTTTTCCAGAGTGGCTGCACCAGCTTGCATTCCCACCAACAGTGTAGGAGGGTTCCCCTTTCTCCGCATCCCCGCCAACATCTGTCGTTTCCTGACTTGTTCATTTTAGCCATTCTGACTGGTGTGAGGTGGTATCTCATTGAGGTTTTGATTTGGATTTCCCTGATGCCGAGCGATATTGAGCACTTTTTCATGTGTCTGTTGGCCATTTGGATGTGTTCTTTGGAAAAATGTCTGTTCATGTCTTCTGCCCATTTCTTGATTGGATTCTTTGTTCTTTGGGCGTTGAGTTTGATGAGTTCTTTATAGATTTTGGATACTAGCCCTTTATCTGATATGTCATTTGCAAATATCTTCTCCCATTCTGTCGGTTGTCTTTTGGTTTTGTTGACTGTTTCTTTTGCTTTGCAAAAGCTTTTTATCTTGATGAAGTCCCAATAGTTCATTTTTGCCCTTGCCTCCCTTGCCTTTGGCGATGTTTCTAGGAAGAAGTTGCTTCGGCTGAGGTCAAAGAGGTTGCTGCCTGTGTTCTCCTTTAGGATTTGGATGGACTCCTGTCTCACATTGAGGTCTTTCAACCATTTGGAGTCTATTTTTGTGTGTGGTGTAAGGAAATGGTCCAGTTTCATTCTTCTGCATGTGGCTATCCAATTTTCCCAACACCATTTGTTGAAGAGACTGTCTTTGTTCCATTGGACATTCTTTCTGCTTTGTCAAAGATGAGTTGACCATAGAGTTGAGGGTCCATTTCTGGGCTCTCTATTCTGTTCCATTGATCTATGTGTCTGTTTTTGTGCCAGTACCATGCTGTCTTAATGATGACAGCTTTGTAATAGAGCTGGAAGTCCGGAATTGTGATGCTGCCGGCTTTGCTT
The DNA here is from genome assembly GCF_002201575.2 of Neomonachus schauinslandi. Classification (NCBI taxonomy): domain Eukaryota; kingdom Metazoa; phylum Chordata; class Mammalia; order Carnivora; family Phocidae; genus Neomonachus; species Neomonachus schauinslandi. Next base: position 131,370,918 of record NC_058411.1, on the reverse strand, counting down.
TTCTTTTTCAACATTCCTCTGGCTATGCGGGGTCTTTTCTGGTTCCATACAAATTTTAGGATTATTTGTTCCATTTCTTTGAAAAAAGTGGATGATATTTTGATGGGGATTGCATTGAATGTGTAGATTGCTCTAGGTAGCATTGACAAGAAACACAAATCTTTAAACCCCACCCCAAGCAAGTGCATCAGAACCTCAGGGGGTGGGGCCATGATTTGTGTTTTAATTTGTGGGGGAACCGCTGGTATAAAGTAAGGCTGTGTCCACTTCATTTGAGCAGGAGGGCATTGTTCACTCTCCCCACTCAGGGAATCTACTCGATGAGGGGAATTGTAAGAGGTGACTTGTTTTAATGGGGTGACTCTACTTGTCTCCTTGATAAAATGTTGTGAGAAGTAAATTGCTTTTTCTTGGCCTCAAACGCCCCTGTAACCTTTGGCCTTGAGCAGTTTCCGACCTCTGGCAGTGGAAATGGCCACTGCAATTTGTTTAATTTCTGATGTAGTTCCTAGTTTACTGAGGCAAAGAATTAGGGCCAGGGAGGTGGTCTCGAAGGAGACAAGAAGCAGAGAGCAAGCTGCTCCACAAGAAGGAGAAAATTCTCCCAAATTGAAAATGGCTCTCTGCCGAGGAAAGAAGAGGGGCTGAGTGTTGACCTTCAAAAATTGTTAATACTTCCAGGTCCATGTGAGTGCTGGCAAAGATGCTAAGAATGGCACCTTGCTGGCTCAAGGTAGAGACTAGAAAGGAACAGAGCTTTTGCATCCTGGCTAGGAGGAATGAACACCTCTCTCTGGGATGATCCATGTCACCTTGGTGAATGAAGTCCTTCTGGAAAGGAACAGATAGAAAGCCCAGTAGAATCAACTCTTCTGTCAGGTGAAGAAACCAAGTCTCAGAGTTCACCCCACTGCTCTGACTTCCCTCAAATCCTTTTCTAGGCTTGTTGAGCTGTGTTAACATTTGTATCTTTGCAAACATCCCAGGACCCAAAGCCAATGTCGTGTTTACAATTAGAAAGCAGTGACCCTTAACCAATAAGACTATTTCAGGCTCCTAACAGGCAGGGACAAGAGTCACATAGTTCTCCTGATTAGAGGTAGATAATGGAGAACCTGGGGCATTAGAATTAACTTCAGTGTTTATCTACTCCTTGTAACTTATTAGGAAGCCAAGGACTGTAGGGGTGGAGTGTGAGGGATTGTATGACAGATTGTTGAAAGGGATATATTAATAGCAAATGAGAACAGGTCATTTTGAATAGCCTTCTTATATACTGCTAAATTTAGGATCTTGAAATTTTCCTTCTTCTCCTCCTCTTTTATACCTCACTTCTCCCTCTTCTCCCTTCTCCTCCTCTTTTTTCTTTAATTGCCAAAGCTTTGCATGGATACAAACAGATGAAGATAAGGCCTCTATAAAACCCCCTTCCAGGGAAATAGATTGCTCTAGCCTTATATTGGCATAGCTTATAAATATTTCTTCATAGAACATGGAGGCTCACTTAAAGGTATGTATCCTGTGGCAGATCATTTCATTAAATATGGGAAAATCAAATTTATTTTATGATAGCTCATATACTTTAGAGGAAGTCCTCACTTGGAGAGTACCATGTTGAATGAAATGTGTAAATGTCAGAAAGGTGTTCTTGCTTCGCATGGTCTTGTGATTGTTGATGGCACTCTGAAGCTGGAGGGATCCCTACAATAACTAGTTGTATATTATACCCCAACAGTAAGTAGTTGTTGGGTGAAGTCTATACTTGAGATGGGGCATAATCTTGAATGAGCAAGCTCTCATTGGCTGAGAGTAATTCCTGGAGAATTCACACTTTAGCTGACATTAGGAAATGTACCTTGGCAGCTGGGAGAAAGTGTAACTCAGTCTTAATGAGGGTATCCTGGTGCTACACCCCAGCAAAAACTACAGTCCACCTCCACTGCTTGGATCCATTTGCTGTATGTAAGTTCAGCTTATCTGGGAACAGCTTCTCTAGGATTCTGGTTGATCTCCTTTTGTAGGGAAATTTCTGAGAGTAACATTAATGGCACAAATTACAGCCCCCATGGCTATGATGGTGCTTGGGGCTACAACTAATGCTCCTCATCTTCCTCCTGCATGGTCCATTGTGACCCCCCTTGTTCTCTTCTAGAACCTCCTCTATCATGGCCTCCCTGATGAGGTGACCCAGACACTCATCCCTGTGGGTTCTGAGCCATGATCACTATGTTCTTCACAGGCCATGAATGCTTCTCTTGCCCATTTAGCATTACAGTTGGACAGGAGATCATTAAAAACTCCAGTGGATCAACTAGGTTTTCAGCATACTTCCTCCTACCTCCCTTGTGTAACAATAGTCCAACATCCTCCTGAAGATCAGGGTCAATTATTCCTTTAGCATAATGAACTTTCCTTGCAATCTGGTCTCTCAGCACAAGGAACCTGAAGTGATAGGGCAGCAGCCAGAGCTTACTGTTGAATGGGACTGTCACTGTATCTCCTGGTAGAAGCATCCTCCCTGTGGGAATCAGATCTTCTAGACTCAAGAGCTATATTTGTGTGGGTGAGAGAGAAAAACTCCGCAAGTGGCTTACTGGCAATGAAAGGAAGTGGATTTGCTCCTACTTTTACTCCTTAGTTCTCAGACTTATATATTCTGCCTATTGGAGCACAGAACCATACCATGGATGTAGGGCATATACGAGGTCTTGGAGGGTGGTACCCATCTTTGAGTGTATCATCTTCAAGCCAGCACCTCAGTTGTGTCTTAAGAGGGTTGTCCCATGGCTCTATTATGCCTGCAGTTTCTCGGTGGTGTGGTATAAGATGGACGGATCCTATGATTTCATGTCAACTGTCTCACCCCCCCCTTTTTTAAAAATTTTCTTTATTTGTCAGAGAGAGAGAGAGAGCAAGCAGAAGGAGCGGCAGGTAGAGGGAGAAGCAGGCTCCCTGCTGAGCAGGGAGCCTGATGCAGGACTAGATCTCAGGACCCTAGGATCATGACCTGAGCCAAAGGCAAACGCTTAACTGACTGAGCCACCCAGGCATCCCTGCCTCACCTCCTTTGCTGTAAAGTCGGACCTTTGGTCTCATGAAATGTTGAGGAGGATCCTGAATCAGTAGATTAAATATTTTTTAAATCATCATGTATTGGAGCTACTAGACCCTGCAGTCAGAAGGGTAAACCTATACTCAGAATGTGTCAATTTCAGTTACTATGAATGAAAGGAATTTCAACCCTCATTGGAGCTCCACTGTAATTATAGTTAATTCTTGAGGCTGATCCTCAGCCTTTTCTGCCACCTGGCTACAGGAGTGGTGCATTTTTTTATATGCTGCCAAGGAGGTCTTCTAGCTTTCATTCTTTGTCTTAAATTAGTAATCACCATCAGCTTTTTCTTGTCTTTCTCAGGTTCATCAAGAGCCCCAGCAACAATCATCAAATTTCATTGTGTTTATAATTGCTATCTCTCAGAAATCCTCAAACACTTGTGATACCATACCAACCTTACATTTACCATGGACACCAGTACATTTGCTTCTGCCTGCATTCTATCCTGGCTCACCTGCAATAAAGGTTTTAACAGTCATCTCGTGACAACAAACAGAGAGACTACTAATTCCAGCCCAACCCCCAGCGATGTTACCCTTATTACCAGCCAGCAGGCAAGCTGTATAACTCCAAAAACCCCATTTTAGTTTCTGCCTCCTAGGACCCATCCTGGCAACAATGTCATATATCAGCTCCCCTGGGAAAGTCTTCTCGGAGACTTTGAAATGAACATCTATGTGCAGATGGTTTATTGGATAGTTTGCTAAGGAATATTACCTTTGAGGGAGTGAGGGATATAAGATTGGGCAAGAGAGAGGTTGAATTGCACTGTAGGTGCAACAGGTAATTCAACTTTTCCAGAAGGAAAATTCAACATTACCAACAGAAAAGGGGATTACTGCTAGGCAGCCCAAAGCAGCAAATACCTAATAACAATCTTCCTTAAGAATACTTTCCATTTCATCTTCTTGAGAAGCATATTTTATACAGGTAATAGGTTATAGATACTTATTTACCGTTAGCTCTTCCATATCACGATAGATGGGTGCGTGTGAGTGTGTGTGTTTGTGCATGTACATCTGCTCCTATTTACGTGCACATTGAGCCACCTTTTGGATTTCAAACTAAGTGGAAACAAAGCACTTTGGATTGGAGTTTTTCTATTTACTTGTGTTTGCTTGTGGGGGAAGACTCTCTAAGTTAATTATGCTTGCTTTTCCAGGAGAATAATATGCGCTCAGTCTGGGATAATTAGGCAGCTTAATTAACCTTTAAAAAAAAGCAAAACATAGCTTTATAGTAGCTATATCCCCTTCATTAGGTTAGTTTGGCTCGTCTTAACTGGCATAGTTAATATTGCTGATTTGCATTTCTTTTCCCCTGGTATTTAGCACCATAACTTGTAATGAAAACACATTTTGAAGTGCGCTAGAGATTGAGTTAATGGAATTGGCTATATCACAAGCTGAGATTCTTCCAATGGCTATGGTTCTATCTTAATATTTACTACAAGGCACTTAAAGATACAATTTAAAGTGGGGAAAGCTTTTTGAGTAATCATCTTTTTAATAATTAGCTTAAGAATAATTTGGAAACTATCTCTTGCAGCATTTTAATAATGTAAAGTAAGCTATTTCTGGAAATGTTAATGGAAAGTAAGCTCCTTGGAGATTGCAGAGTTAAAAGATCTGTAAGAATGGCTATTAATTATGGCCCAAAGCCCTCTTTCTGTTATTAGGCAACACAGTTATAAAGCAAGATAATGCAACATTCAGAATTCACAGTACCTTTCCCATTAGACACAGAGATAATCTCAGCTAACTCGGAATTCAGGCATTGGTAAAAGCAGGCCTGTCACAAATGGAAGAACTTTTTCCCTACACTCCTGCTGTATCTGCTTGCAATTACCTTTGGCTTAATGAGGGGGCATATAACAAATACTTAGGATTAAATTCACAAATACACCCTATTCAAGCATTCCAGTATTAAAACACTAAAATTACTATACTTTTCAGGACCTACTTTTTCTTCTACTATATCAGAGAAAAGCACACATTTCACAGTATCAGTGCAGAAATGGCTGTGAACTCTTGGATGTGCACCTGCCCACTTGTGACAAGATGGAAGTGTTCTCAGCCTCAACCCTTGTCTTTCCCCATCCCCCATGCATCCTGGTTCCATATAATCATTCTCTCCTTGAACAGAATTCTGAGAACTGCATTTGGGATGCATCTTAAATATGCCCAATAGGTCCTGTCTTTTGTTTCCATCTCCTGTACAACCAAACTTGTGATAAGACATCAGTTCCCAGAAATCTGACGGATTCACCCACCATGGGCTCCCCTGACCTTTTGTTTTGCCTAGAAGCAGGAGTATATTCTGCTTGTGGTCACAGGGTGTTTTTGACCTTGGTCTCTCTGCATCTTGGCTTTGACATATCATTGGAATCACAGGTGGTATCTAAGAGGGCTATTTTTATACAGTGCTTCCTGCCTAAGTGGGCCTTGCTCATTTCAAAGAAATGCTCCAAGTAATCTGCTAAAGCCTAAACATTGTTCAGGAAAAATATATTACGGTTTCATAGAGAGTCTGTGACAAATATAAGACAGCTGTGAAGGCAGAAAAGAGAAAGGGTCTGACAACAGCTTTCAGACTGTTCTGCTTATCTATACCTCCAACTATTTTAAAACAGTAAATCCTTCTTCTGGACACACTTCTATCTGCCATTTGTCTTCTCCATAGGTGAGCTTTTTTAAACAAGAGGGCTCCTTTACAATCAACTAATATTTGTTCTTCCTTCTTCTACTTAGTGGCACAAACTCCAGAGATTCGTTATTTTAGAAAAGTTTTAATAAGTTTGTCAACAACAAAGGCATTGCCTAATCTCATTGCAGATGCATCAATGGCTGTACACGTGTGAAATTAAGTCAATTGAGCTGATTCCTGCCAGCCTACCTATTTTTATCTTAAGATGACTTTCCCCATCATACAACCCATTAATGGCTGCTATCAAGGGCTTACTGTAGTATACAAGACACTGGCCGTGTCCCTTTGATAGCTCTTCAAATGCTCTGGGCACCAGGATCAGAAAGTCAGATTTAATTGTTTATAAGATTTATCGCAAGCAAGTGAAATCTGAATGAAAAAAAACCTTGTAATCTTGGTGGAAAGGAGGCTTTATGGTATCATACCAAGAGCTGTTCCAGCACCTGCTACAGAAGCACCTGTAAGTGTACAGTGTGCATTAGAATCAAGAGTGATTCAGGACCGAAATAAGAAGTGAAAAAACCAAAAATGTCAGTCCCTCAATCACCATCAAGAATTGGTTAACTGAGGAGCCCTTCTCAACTGTCCTTTTGGATTGTTTGAAAACAAGTATATACTACTTTGCTGTTGTGTGAATAAAGGAGAAAGCACTAGGGGGAGGGAAAAAAAAACACCTAAGAATCTCAGTTGTTGATAATATAGATGCACGTTTACATATTCAACTATGCAGCACACATATATTTAGCACCTATTGCCTTCCAGATGCTGAAGATACTATAGTGAGTAAGAGCATAGGTCTCAACTTCTGAGGAGTTTAGATTCTACTGAAAAAGAAAAACAGTAAAGAAGTAAACATTTAACTAAAGAAATGGAAATGATAAGATGCTATTAAAAAAGAAGACCTTAATATGATCAAGAGTAACCTAGGCCGAGGTGGAAAACACATCACTCGTAGCAACGCTGTGTCTGCAAGAGTAGGGAGCTCCTCCTAAGTCATGCTTTCTTCATTTCATGTGCATTTATGGAGCACCAACCATAACATGAAAACAAATAAGGAGCAGTTTTGGATTGCCAAAGAGGCCTTGATTAGCTTCAGGAACCTTCCTTTGACAAATGTTTCCATTCTTTGGTCAGGTGGGGTTGAAAATAGTCAGAAATTCCTTTAAAAACAGGCACACACAATCGGTTTTGCATGTCCAAGAAGAGTATGATCTGGTTCCTGTCTTCTAGGAGTGAATCCAGCTATGTAAATGCATAATTGCAAGAAGAACTAGTGAGAGCTGCACACAGGAGATTCGGGAAGAATTGAACGCTCTCAAAGATTACCAGTCTGGAAGCAGGTTTTATGTGAACATGTTGTCACAACCAAGGAAGCAATCTTGCCTATTTGTATAGTATTATAAACGCTCATTGCACACTGCTCATAATGAAATTATGCACATTAATACGGAAGGCTAATTTGTCTTTCCTAGCATATCAGAGGTCTTTTATAGCATACCATAATCAACAGCATCATGAAGTGTTTGTTCATGTCCTCAGGGCGGTGAAGAGCAAATGGTCCATACTTGGGAATCCTGATCTTTCTCCACAAGAAGTTGGTGGTGCAGGGTATCTGTGAATCAAGGTAGAGTCTTCTCTAAACACTTAGGGCAAGAGAATTAAGTGAAATCCCACAATCCATGTATCGACTTATGGGAAAGTTGTATATCACACTAACAAATTTGACAAATATGCCTTCACTGTGATAAAATACGTGTACAGGTATGTTTTTATTTGACTCAAAGTCAATGAAGTATCAAACAACTGAACTTCATTGTCATATGTTTGAGTGTTGTTTTGAAGAGCCAGTGATGTTTACATAAACAACTGTTTTATTGTGCAAAATGTTCCTCTGCAAATTTACAGTTATTGTGTATGCTGCATTAATTCATAAAAATCTCTGAAATAAAAAATTAAAACCAAAAAGAAGCAAGAAATTGGATGCTCAACACTATTGGCAAAAGAGAATGCATTTCATTCATTTCATTAGGGTTCATTGTGTTTCTTTTTTTTTTTTTAAGATTTTATTTATTTATTTGACAGAGAGAGAAAGCGAGAGAGGGAACACAAGCAGGGGGAGAGGGAGAAGCAGGCTTCCTGCTAAGCAGGGAGCCCGATGCGGGGCTCGATCCCAGGACCCTGGGATCATGACCTGAGCTGAAGGCAGTCGCTTAACCAACTGAGCCACCCAGGCGCCCCGATTGTGTTTCTTTTTAAAAAATATTTTATTTATTTATTTTGAGAGAGAGAGGAAGAGATAAATAGATTGTGGGGGGAGGGACAGAGGGAGAGGGAGACAGAATCTCAAGCAGACTCCCCACTGAGTGTGGAGCCCAATGCTGTGCTCGATCTCATGACCCTGAGATCACGACCCAAACCAAAATCAAGACTCAGATGTTTAACCAACTGAGCCACTCAGACACCGCAGGTCCCATTGTATTTCTATCTGGGGAGACAGATGAGACAAGTTGTTTTTGTTTTGTCTTTCCTCTTACCCAGGCTTCTTGCTTGTCACATCTTCTCTACACTCTAAAGCAGCCCATCTCTAACTTGAGAAGTGACATAACCCAAAAACTCTACAGAATTTGAATGCAGTTCTTCTTGTCTGGGCACAGGGCAAGCGATGTGGAAAAGCATTCTTCTGGGCCCAAATGGTGATAGGCATATAAGCAAGCTAATTAGGGTTGTGAGTCTTTCTATGCAAATACTATACACCAGATCCAAAGTGACAGACATGCATATGTATTTTTTAATAAATACATTTTTTGATGTGTTTGTAATATGTGGATCCCTCTAAGGAACAGACCACACAACAGGGGACCCTCTTGTCTGATCTAACACCACTCCTGAGGCAACTGAGTGCTATCATCATTAAGAAAATTGACAAATATCAGGGTAATCAAAATTTGGTGTGTACTGTATGTTCTTTTTTAAAAAGATTTTATTTATTTATTTGGGAGAGAGACAGAGAGAGCAAGAGAGAGAGAGAGAGAGAATGAGCAGGGTGAAGGGCAGAGGGAGAAGCAGACTCCCTGCTGAGCAGGGATCCCAATGCAGGACTTGATCCCAGGACTTTGGAATCATGACCCGAGCCGAAGGCAGATGTTTAACTGGCTGAGCCATCCAGGTGTTCATGTATACTGTATATTCTTATATATAACCTAATTATTGAGTAATATGTTTTTAGAAGTGTCCAATTCTTTTTTGAATCATTCTGTATAAGGAATAGTCCAGTCCAAAAGAGGCAGTGATGTCTGTGGGAAGGTAGGATGGTTTCTCAGGGAACATGACCCTTGGACTGTTTCTTTTTTTTTTTTTTTAATTTTATTTATTTGAGAGAGTGAGTAAGAGAGATAGAGAGAAAGAGAGAGAGAGCAGGGGGAGGAGCAGAAGGAAAGGGACAAGTAGACTCCAGGGTAAGCATGGAGCCCAACATGGGGTTCAATCCTACGACTCTGAGATCATGACCTGAGCCAAAATCAAGAGTCAGTCGCTCAACAGACTGAGCCACCCAGGCACCCCTGGACTGCTTCCTGAAGGAAGAGTAGAAGTCAGACTAGTGGAGCAAATACAGGAGTGCATTCCTGGCCAAGGGCAAACAATAAACAGAACTCTACGGAGGTACATCCGAAGAAGTGCAGGTATTTTGGTGTGGTCAAATGCACATAGATGAGCTGGAAGAGGAAGATGAAGGCTAATGGTATCATCCAAGTGAAAGAGGACAAATCCTGAATTGAGGCAGAGGCAGGGGGAAATGCCACAGTAGTGGCAGATGGACAGATGTTAGATATGAGGGACTTGCAGCAGGTTCTGGTTAGAAAGGCTCTGTAGTGCCCCATGCTCTTTGCCTCTGGTTGAAGCCAGGATAGCCTTGGCAATACTGCAGTGAACAGATTTAGGTGCATACTAGTATGACCTCACCTTAAACCCTTGTCAGTAAGATTCAGTGCAATTCAGTGTGTTAATCAGGAGAATGTACAGTCCATTCACAACACAGACCCAAGGCATGAATGGAATTTTTCAAAGGCAATAGAACTCCATACTAGGTAGCCTTCATGTACTCATTCTGGAATGAAAAATTAATAACCTGAAATCATTCATTATCAGTTTTGAGTAGAGAAAAGATGATTAAATCTCCAAGTGATAGAACTTGCTGATTTCTCAGTTTCAAAATGATTAAGATCATCTGGTCAAGGGCATGAGAAGGACTCCTATCTTCCTAGAGGGGAAGTACCCCTCTGTGGCTGCCTGCCTGCCTGCTTGGCTGAGGATGTCTTTAGGGAGACTTGGAGACAAGGACCCCACCTGGCCACTCACCCTGATGTTTGCTCCAAGTGGAGCACTGAGCATGGGGGTGTTTTTGACTTTAGTGTTGCTGCAATGCACCATAGTCTGGGTTCTGGGCTGTGCACTCGCCATGTCTCACTTGAATGCTTTCTTTGCTTTTTTAAAAAGTAAAGTATAGGGGGGCCTTGGTGGCTCAGTCAGTTGAGCATTGGACTCTTGGTTTTGGCTCAAGTCATGATCTCGGGGTCCTAGGATGGAGCCCTGTGTTAGACTCTGTGCTTAACGTGGATCTGCTTGTCCCTCTCCTTTTACTTCTCATTCTCTCTCTCGATCTCTCAAATAAAAGAAATGAATAAAATCTTTTTTTGTTTAAATTTTTTATTGTTACATTAATCACCATACATTACATCATTAGTTTTTGATGTAGTGTTCCATGATTCATTGTTTGTGCATAACACCCAGTGCTCCATGCAGAACATGCCCTCTTTAATACCCATCACCAGGTTAACTCATCCTCCCACCCCCTCCCCTCTAGAACCCTCAGTTTGTTTTTCAGACTCCATCGTCTCTCATGGTTCGTCTTTCCCTCTGATTTCCCCCCCTTCATTCTTCCCCTCCTATCTTCTTCTTCTTCTTCTTTTTTTTTTTAACATATATTGCATTTTTTGTTTCTGAGGTACAGATCTGTGATTCAACAGTCCTGCACAATTCACAATGCTCACCATAGCACATACCCTCCCCAGTGTCTATCACCCAGTCACCCCATCCCTCCCACCCACCCCCCACTCCAGCAACCCTCAGTTTGTTTCCTGAGTTAACAATTCTTCATATCAGTGAGGTCATATGATACATGTCTTTCTCTGATTGACTTATTTTGCTCAGATTACACCCTCCAGTGCCATCTACGTCATTGCAAATGGCAAGATCTCTCCTTTTGATGGCTGCATAATATTCCGTTGTATATATATACCAACTCTTCTTTATCCATTCATCTGTCGATGGACATCTTGGCTCTTTCCACAGTTTGGCTATTGTGGACATTGCTGCTATAAACATCGGGGTGCACGTACCCCTTCGGATCCCTACATTTGTATCTTTGGAGTAAATACCCAGTAGTGCAATTGCTAGATCGTATGGTACCTCTATTTTCAACTTTTTGAGGAACCTCCATACTGTGTTCCAGAGTGGCTGCACCAGCTTGCATTCCCACCAACAGTGTCGGAGGCTTCCCCTTTCTCCACATCCCTGCCAACATCTGTCATTTCCTGACTTGTTAATTTTAGCCATTCTGACTGGTATGAGGTGGTATCTCATTGAGGTTTTGATTTGGATTTCCCTGATGCCGAGCGATATTGAGCACTTTTTCATGTGTCTGTTGGCCATTTGGATGTGTTCTTTGGAAAAATGTCTGTTCATGTCTTCTGCCCATTTCTTGATTGGATTCTTTGTTCTTTGGGTGTTGAGTTTGATAACTTCTTTAAAGATTTTGGATACTAGCCCTTTATTTAATATGTCATTTGCAAATGTCTTCTCCCATTCTGTCAGTTGTCTTTTGGTTTTGTTGACTGTTTCTTTTGCTGTGCAAAAGCTTTTGATCTCGATGAAGTCCCAATAGTTCATTTTTGCCCTTGCTTCCCTTGCCTTTGGCAATGTTTCTAGGAAGAAGTTGCTGTGGCTGAGGTCGAAGAGGTTGCTGCCTGTGTTCTCTTTTAGGATTTTGATGGACTCCTGTCTCACATTGAGGTCTTTCAACTATTTGGAGTCTGTTTCTGTGTGTGGTGTAAGGAAATGGTCCAGTTTCATTCTTCTGCATGTGGCTGTCCAATTTTCCCAACACCATTTGTTGAAGAGACTGTCTTTGTTCCATTGGACATTCTTTCCTGCTTTGTCAAAGATGAGTTGACCATAGAGTTGAGGGTCCATTTCTGGGCTCTCTATTCTGTTCCATTGGTCTGTTTTTGTGCCAGTACCATACTGTCTTGATGATGACAGCTTTGTAATAGAGCTGGAAGTCTGGAATTGTGATGCCGCCAGCTTTGCTTTTCTTTTTCAACATTCCTCTGGCTATTCAGGGTGTTTTCTGGTTCCATACAAATTTTAGGATTATTTGTTCCATTTCTTTGAAAAAAGTGGATGGTATTTTGTTGGGGATTGCTTTGAATGTGTAGATTGCTCTAGGTAGCATTGACATCTTCACAATATTTGTTTTTCCAATCCATGAGCAGGGAATGCTTTTCCATTTCTTTGTGTCTTCCTCAATTTCTTTCATGAGTATTTTATAGTTTTCTGAGTACAGATCCTTTGCCTCTTTAGTTAGATGTGTTCCTAGGTATCTTATGGTTTTGGGTGCAATTGTAAATGGGATCAACTCCTTAATTTCTCTTTCTCCTGTCTTGTTGTTGGTGTATAGGAATGCCACTGATTTCTGTGCATTGGTTTTATATCCTGCCACTTTACTGAATTCCTGTATGAGTTCTAGCAGTTTTGGGGTGGAGTCTTTTGGGTTTTCCACATAAAGTATCATATCATCTGCAAAGAGTGAGAGTTTGACTTCTTCTTTGCCAATTTGGATGCCTTTGATTTCTTTTTGTTGTCTGATTGCTGTGGCTAGGACTTCTAATATTTTGTTGAATAGCAGTGGTGATAGCGGACATCCCTGCCGCGTTCCTGACCTTAGGGGGAAAGCTCTCAGTTTTTCCCCATTGAGAATGATATTCGCTGTAGGTTTTTCATAGATGGCTTTTATGATATTGAGGTGTGTACCCTCTATGCCTATACTCTGAAGAGTTTTGATCCAGAAAGGATGCTGTACTTTGTCGAATGCTTTTTCTGCATCTATTGAGAGGATCATATGATTCTTGTTCTTTCTTTTGTTAATGTATTGTATCACGTTGATTGATTTACGGATATTGAACCAACCTTGCAGCCCAGGGATAAATCCCACTTGGTCGTGGTGAATAATCCTTTTACTGTACTGTTGGATCCTATTGGGTAGTATTTTGGTGAGAATTTTTGCATCCATGTTCATCAAGGATATTGGTCTGTAAATCTCCTTTTCGATGGGGTCTTTGTCTGGTTTTGGGATCAAGGTAATGAGGTCTCCTAAAACGAGTTTGGAGTTTTCCTTCCATTTCTATTTTTTGGAACAGTTTCAGAATAGGTATTAATTCTTCTTGAAATGTTTGGTAGAATTCCCCTGGGAAGCCATCTGGCCCTGGGCTTTTGTTTGTTGGGAGATTTTTGATGACTACTTCAATTTCCTTAGTGGTTATAGGACTGTTCAGGTTTTCTATTTCTTCCTGGTTCAGTTTTGGTAGTTGATACATCTCTAGGAATGCATCCATTTCTTCCAGGTTATCTAATTTGCTGGCATAGAGTTGCTCATAATATGTTCTTTTTTTTTTATTCTTATGTTAATCCCCATACATTACATCATTAGTTTTAGATGTAGTGTTCCATGATTCATTGTTTGTGCATAACACCCAGTGCTCCATGCAGAATGTGCCCTCCTCAATACCCACCACCAGACTAACCCATCCTCCCACCCCCCTCCCCTCTAGAACCCTCAGTTTGTTTTTCAGAGTCCATCGTCTCTCATGGTTTGTCTACCCCTCCAATTTCCCCTGCTTCATTCTTCCCCTCCTGCTACCTTCTTCTTTTTTTTTTTCTTAACATATATTGCACATAATATGTTCTTATAATTGTTTGTATTTCTTTGGTGTTGGTTGTGATCTCTCCTCTTTCATTCATGATTTTGTTGATTTGGGTCCTTTCTCTTTTCTTTTTGATAAGTCTGGCCAGGGGTTTATCAATCTTGTTAATTCTTTCAAAGAACCAGCTCCTAGTTTCGTTGATCTGTTCTACTGTTCTTTTGGTTTCTATTTCATCGACTTCTGCTCTGATCTTTATTATTTCTCTTCTCCTGCTGGGTTTAGGCTCTATTTGCTGTTCTTTCTCCAGCTCCTTTAGGTGTAGGGTTAGGTTGTGTACTTGAGACCTTTCTTGTTTCTTGAGAAAGGCTTGTATTGCTATATACTTTCCTCTTAGAACTGCCTTTTCTGCATCCCAAAGATTTTGAATAGTTGTGTTTTCATTTTCATTGGTTTCCATGAATTTTTTAAATTCTTCTTTAATTTCCTGTTTGACCCATTCATTCTTTAGTAGGATGCTCTTTAGCCTCCATGTATTTGAGTTCTTTCCAACTTTCCTCTTGTGATTGAGTTCTAGTTTCAAAGCACTGTGGTCTGAAAATAGGCAGGGAATGATCCCAATCTTTTGGTACTGGTTGAGACCTGATTTGTGACCTAGGATGGGATCTATTCTGGAGAATGTTCCATGGGGACTAGAGAAAAATGTGTATTCCATTGCTTTGGGATGGAATGTTCTGAATATGTCTGTGAAGTCCATTTGGTCCAGTGTGTCACTTGAAGTTTTTATTTCCTTGTTGATCTTTTGCTTAGATGATCTGTCCATTTCCGTGAGGGGGGTGTTAAAGTCCCCCACTATTATTGTATTGTTGTCAATGTGTTTCTTTGCTTTTGTTATTAATTGCCTTATATAATTGGCTGCTCCCATGTTAGGGGCATAGATATTTACAATTGTTAGATCTTCTTGTTGGATAGACCCTTTAAGTAGGATATAGTGTCCTTCCTCATCTCTTATTACAGCCTTTGGTTTAAAATCTAATTTGTCTGATATAAGGATTGCCACCCCAGCTTTCTTTTGGTGTCCATTAGCATGGTAAAAGGTTTTCCACCCCTTCACTTTCAATCTGGGGGTGTCTTTGGGTCTAAAATGGGTCTCTTGCAGACAGCATATCGATGGGTCTTGTTTTTTAATCCAGTCTGATAGCCTGTGTCTTTTGATTGGGGCATTTAGCCCATTTACATTCAGGCTAACTATTGAAAGATAGGAATTTAGTGCCACTGTATTGCCTATAAGGTGACTGTTACTGTATATTGTCTGTGTTCCTTTCTGGTCTATGTTACTCTTAGGTTCTCTCGTTGCTTAGAGGACCCATTTCAAGATTTCTTGAAGGGCTGGTTTCATGTTTGCAAATTCCTTTAGTTTTTGTTTGTCCTGGAAGCTTTTTATCTCTCCTTCAATTTTCAGTGACAGCCTAGCTGGATATAGTATTCTTGGCTGCATATTTTTCTCATTTAGTGGTCTGAATATATCCTGCCAGTCCTTTCTGGCCTGCCAGGTCTCTGTGGATAGGTCTGTTGCCAATCTAATGTTTCTACCCTGTAGGTTACATATCTCTTCTCCCGAGCTGCTTTCAGGATTTTCTCTTTGTCTCTGAGACTCGTAGTTTTACTATTAGATGTCGGGGTGTTGACCTATTTTTTGAGAGGGGTTCTCTGTGCCTCCTGGATTTTGATGCCTGTTTCCTTCCCCAAATTAGGGAAGTTCTCTGTTATAATTTGCTCCATTATACCTTCTGCCCCCCTCTCTCTTTCTTCTTCTTCTGGGATCCCAATTATTCTAATGTTGTTTCATCTTATGGTATCACTTATCTCTCGAATTCTGCCCTCGTGATCCAGTAGTTGTTTATCTCTCTTTTTCTCAGCTTCTTTATTTTCCATCATTTGGTCTTCTATATCACTGATTCTCTCTTCTGCCTCATTTATCTTAGCAGTTAGTGCCCCCGTTTTTTATTGCACCTCATTAGTAGCCTTTTTGATTTCAGCTTGGTTAGATTTTAGTTCTTTTATTTCTCCAGAAAGGGTTTCTCTAATAACTTCCATGTTTTTTTTTCAAGCCCAGCTAGTATCTTTAAAATCATGACTCTGAACTGTAGGTCCAATATCATACTAATGTCCATATTGAGTAGGTCCCAGGCAGTCGGTACTACCTCTTGTTCTCTTTGTTGAGGTGACTTTTTCCGCCTTGTCATTTTGTCCAGAGGAGAATAGATGAATGAGAGAACAAAATGCTAACAGGATAACAACGTCCCCAGAAAATATACTCTAAACAAATCAGGAGAGACCTGAAACCAGGGGAAAAGAAAGGGAAAGAAAGAAAAAAGAAAAAGATAAAAACAAACAAAAACAGATCAAAACAAAAAAAAACAGAATATGATCAAATATGATCAGGCTGGTACATAGATCAGTGTCATACACTAGATTTTGGGTGTATTTTGGTCTGTCAGAAGAATGTGCTTCCCAAAATTTTAAAGAAAGAAAAACTTATGTATGTACAAAAATAAGCATTGATACAATGAAAGGATGGAATATGACTGTAAAGATGAAAATATAAAAAATTATATAAAAGGAATTGATAAGCTAAGAAGTTGTTTGAAAAAAGGAAGAAGAGGATTTTAAAAAAAAAAAAGAAAAAAACAAGGGAGAGAATGTGGTCAGGCAGGAGACTAGAACAAAGCCATGTACTAGAGATTTAGGGTATATTTTGATCTGTTAGAAGAAACTGTATCTCAAAATTTTAAAGAGTGAACAATATGCCAAAAATACGGGTAACTACTGTGAAGGGATAGAATATGACTCTAAAAATGAAAAATAAAAATGTTTTTTAAAAAAGGGATTGATAAGATGTTGGTTGAAAAAGGGAAAAAGAAAAATTAAAAAAAAAAGAGTTAAAAAAAATTAACTTTGAAAGACTGGAGAATCATGGTAAAAAAGCCATGGATTCTATGTGTAGTATTCTCCTAGCACTGGAGTTCTGCCGTTCTCATTGATCGGTAAACTTGGTCTTGGCTGGCTGTTCTTGCTGGTCTTCTGGGGGAGGGGCCTGTTGCTGTGGTTCCCAAATGTCTTTGCCGGAGGCAGAATTGCCCCGCCCTTGCCCATCCGGGCTAAGTGATCTGCTCAGGTTTGCTCTCCGGAGCTTTTGTTCCCTGTGAGCTTTCCGTACATCTTTGGAGGCCAAGAGTGAAAATGGCGGCCTCCCAATTTCCACCCCAGAGGAGCCGAGAACTTGGGGCTCTGCTCCTCAGTGAGCCCCCAGAGAAAAGCCGCCAGTCACTCCCGTCTCCCCGGTCTCTGGCCGCACTCCGTGCTCACCCGGCCTGTGACCAAGCGTCTCTATCTCTGGCACCCGACCCCGGGTGGAGTCTCCAAACCCAGCAGATCCCTGCGGTGCACTCCTGCACCGCTCCTCCTGGGGGAGGAAGGGGAGTCTCCCCGGATCTGCCGCTTGTTGGGTCCCTGCTGGAGGAGCAGTGGCCCAACTGTGCCATGGATCACGGTTTATGGCAACTCCAAGCTGAGAGCCCGCGCCTGGGCTCCATCTCTGCAGCCGGCTTCCCCGCTCAGATACCTGGGAGCTCTGCCACACTCAGGCACCCCCAGTCTTTCTGTGACCCTGAGGGTCCTGAGACCACATTGTCCTGCGAGTGTTCCACCCCCAGCTTAGTCACCGGAGTGACGTCCCTCAGCGGAACCGGCTTCTAAAAGTTCCGATTTTGTGCTCCGCGGCTCTATCACTTGCCAGAAGCGGCCGACGGAGGCCCCTCCCCCACCGTCTATCCTCCCGAATATCGCCTCAGATTCACTTCTCCACACGTCCTACCTTCCAGAAAGTGGTCGCTTTTCTGTTCAGAGAGTTGTTGCTATTCTTTTCTTCAATCTCCGAGAAAGAAGTAGAGCTCGAATACAATCAGGAAAGAAAGATGATTGATTCCTGTCTCACATCAAAATCCTAGAGGAGAACACAGGCAGCAACTTCTTGGACCTTGGCGACAGCAACTTCTTGCAAGACATGTCTCTGCTGCTTTCTCTGAATGCTGACGTCCTGTGACAGGTGCATCACTGACTCAGATGGTGACATTCCAAGCTTTGGTTCTCATGGAGCCAGAGCAGAGAAGTGCTGTCAGGTGGGGATAAGTAGACACCTCCGACCTATGGCCTGTATACCTGCTGCACTGTCTGTACCAGGGGACAGGGGACACCCCACTGAAGTTGGAGACTGTGTGTGGTCCTTACGTGCACTCTTCCCAGGGAACACGGGAAACCCTGAAATGTCCACAACCCATCCCACAAAAGCTCAGGTGAGCGGGCGCGCTGGAGTTCACGGGTCTCAGGGTACAGCCAGCTGATGGACATCGGGCAGAAGAGACCAGCCGGGAACTCCACAGGTAAACTCTTTCTTCACCTGCCCCACCTCTCAGAAATGAATAAAATCTTAAAAAAAAAAAAAAAGTAAAGTATAACCAAAGCAAGTTGGGAACTGTATAACCACAGTGGCTGCAATTCTGAATACAAAAGAAAAAAGATAGCAGAATGTCAAGAGTGAAACTATTGAAAAGAATCACCCATACATCTTGATTTTCTTCTAGATTCTTCTCAATCTGTGTCAAGGATTTTTGTAAAGGCTCGAACACCCTGACTCTTTTATTCCATCAATTCCAAAGAGATGTTTCACTCTGAAGGTGGGGTGATCCTCTGTGTGTACTGTTGTGGAGGAGGAGGGAAAGGCCTTTTTCACTGGGAAGCTCAGAGGAAAATAGCATCCCCTTCCTCATTCTCCAGAAGCTCTCTTTCTTATCTCTCCCCAGGTAGGTCTGCTGACATCCCCTCCTCCCCACAGACCTCACTCCCTCACTTTCCCTGTCAATGTCATCAGGCTTGGATGCGTTATAATGACACCCTCTCTTCCCCCCAGAGAAGTGGGGGCTTAGAAGAAAACACAGACATACCCGTATTAGTTTTCTGAGGCTGCTTTGGCAAAGTGCTACAGACTGGGTAGCTGAGACAACAGACATTTCTTTTCTCACAGTTCTGGAGGCTTTGAGTCAGAGATCAAAGTGTGGGCAGGGCTGGTTTCTCCTGAGGCCTCTCTCCTTGGCTTGTAGAGGGCCATCCTCCTGATGTGTCTTCACATGGTCTTCCCTCCTATCTATCTGTGTCCAAATATCCTCTTCTTATAAAGACACCAGCCTATTGGATGAAGGCCCACCCCTATGACCTCATTTTAATTTAATCACATCTTTAAAGGACTTGCCTCCAAATACAGTCACATTCTAAGGTCCTGGGCTTAGGACTTCAACACATGAATTTTAAGGGGACTCTTATTTCCTCCCTCTCTCTCAAGCATCTATTGATAGAAGGCTTGGAGCTGATCCTTTGGGGGAGTTCCTTGGCCTTCACTTTATCTTTGGGTGTCAGCCAATGGCTGTGCTTCTTTCAGCCAATCACTGTGTTCTACCAGGTCAGCAGTCTCCCTTGGACTGAGTTTTCATCCAGTGGTCTTGTCTGGGATGGAAGTTTCTCTTCTGAGATGCCAACCCTTTTGACAGGTCTCTGGTGCCCAATTAATGTTCACTGTTAACTTTTCTGGATTTGTCCCTACATTCCCAGCCTCCTGGAGTCCCAGGCTTTAGCTTCCCATGGCCAAGTGTTCCAAAATAGCAGATCCCATCCAGTACCCCCTCACTGGTGGCCTTGGTTTCCTGGGAATTCTGTTAAGCCCACTCAACCAACTGAATGCTCTTGGCCAAATCGTTTTGTAAAGGGGTGGGGCTCTAGATCTATGGAAGTCTTCTTCAGAGGGTAATGTCTGTGGAAGATAAAGTCTCCCCACTCTCCCGCCTCTTTCCTTGCCTCAGGGAGTAGATGCTGACTATACTTTTGCTATCAGGATCCTAGGTCTAAGATGTAGGCTGAGAGCTCAGAAAGGTATGTGTGTGTGTGTGTGTGTGTGTGTGTGTGTGTGTGTGTATGTGAACAAAAGATGCATTTCAGTGGGAACTTGTCCTCTGTTTTTCTGCTTCATTATATCCTCTCTGCTGAGCTTCGCTAAAGAAGTGAAATAACTCTAGCATACATCTCCCAGTTGGTGAAGAAGAATGCATGGATGGCTTCCTACTCATGCCGGTCTCACATTCTAGAGCTCTCTGGCAATTTGAAGAAGAGAAAATAACACAGAAGGGGTTATATGGGTTATGCTAGTTCACGTCACCTTGGTACTCTTCAATCTCCTCATCTGTAATGAGAGTTAGTTAATGCTTGCCTTCCCCAAGTTGTTTCAAGCTCCGAATACTGTGAGTGAAAATCTCTGTAAACCATAGAGGACTGTAACAAGTCAGAGTTTTCAAAAATGTATATTTATGATTGAAACAACTGTCACCATATGGTGTGGGAAGAAAGAAAGGGTTGAAAGGGAAACACTGAATTATTATCCCCAGGAATTTTTAGCTTTGCGAGAAACACGCAGTAGGAATCACAAGGGCAGACAGATTTAATCAGGAGTCCCTAAAAAGCAATCAAGATCAAATGAACTGTAATTACAGTAATCAATTCGTGAACTTTAATGCCACGTTCCTAATTTCAAATATTATGAAGTCCTGTATAGTGAATAATCTGTCATTGCAAAGATAATAAAATTTTTATGTCTGATGGGATACATTCTGTTTGACTGAAAATTTGTCATTCTTTTCATCAGAAGCCTCATTAGGGTCACTATTTTATAATTTTAATTAAAGTGAATGAGTCCTATGAATATATCTATCATCTTCCTCTCTGTCTCATTTCTCTCTCCATCTCTTTATTTATTCACATATGCTTAAAATAATAGATTTAATATAACTGGTTATACTTATACAACTCCCCTTCAAATTTCACCTTAAAAGTTATTTTCTCCAAGAAGCCCTCCCTGGCCCCCATTAAATCAGGCTCTCTGATTATAAAACCCCACAGTGGGCCAAAGTCTTTCTCTGCAGTGTGTCCCAATCTGTAGTTTGATCTTTACTTTTGTGGCTATGTGTTTAGTGTTTGTGCCTCATGGTCCAGACTGGAAAACTCAGGAGGGAAGACAGAGTGACTGTGTCATCCACATGGCCCAGGGTGCAACTTTTAGATCCAATCAACCCCACTCCCTGTGGCCTATGAGGTGCTTTGTGGATTGATGTCTATTTCCCATGCCATCTCCTTTTCTGTTTTTCAAAATCCCCAACATATTTCTACTCCTGGCCTGTTATACTTGAAGTTTTCTCTGCCTGAATCTCTCTTCCTCCAGATTTTGTCTGGCTGTCTTCCATGCAAAATGTCATCCAAATGTCACTGTCTTAGCAAGACATTCTCTGATCTCACACATCAAAACTAGAGATGTGCTCCTCTGCATGCATTCTTAATCTCATTTCCTTCTTTTTTTTCTTTTGTGTACTTGCCACTATATGAATTATCTTTCTTACATACATATCTATGTTCTTATGTGTATTTTTCTGTATTTATTACCTGTGTTCCTTCTAAGATATAAGATCTCTGAATGCAAAGCTCTATTTGATTTGTTTATTTCTGAATCACTAGGGACTAAAATGATGCTTGATCTTAGTAAGTACACAAATACCTGTTGTATGGATAAATACATGATCAGTAGGTGTTCGAAGGTATATTTTGGATGAGTAAAATGATCAATCAGTAAGTGAATTTTATTATAACAAATTTATTCAGATAAGATTTTTAGAAAAAATTACAACCCATGCTTTGTCATTCCATTAAAAATAGGGTTCTGTTAGAAACTAATTCGCCTCTGGATATTAACTTGTAAAACCAAACTAGACTTCTCAAGTAGATGAGAATTCCATTTAGAAGTAGGTGAAAGGTATTGATGCCACTGGGCCCAGGTGTTCCTCAGCTCCTTTTGGTTCCTGGCCATGCATGAGGTTGACATGGCTCCCAATTTCCTAACTGGAATCTGTCTTCAGAGTTCTGTCCTTGAGAAAAGTCTACTCTGAGCCACAGTCCATAGGATTCTCCACACATAGCTTATTTGTGAGGAGAAACAAGGATTAAAATCAATGCCTTTGAGGGATGCATGGGTGGCTTAGTCGGTTAAGCCTCTGATGCTTAATTTTGGCTCAGGCATGATCTCAGGGTCGTGAGATGGAGCCTCGTGTTGGGCTCTGTGCTTGGTGTGCAGTCTGCTTGTCCCTCTCCCGCACCCTCTCTCTCTCAAATAAATAAATAAAATCTTTTAAAAAAAAATCAATGCCTTTGGGGCCAGATAATTGTTCCAAATGGATTCATTGTGAATGTAGGTTTCATGTTAACTCTGAGCTATGCCCTTTGCATTCTCTTTTCTTTGACTATCTGGGACCACTTGATCTTTAGCTGAGGAGATGGTCCTACCTAGACTCTGGGGCAAATCCTCTGGAAGGTGTGGACATTTACACTGCTTTAGCTCATCACTCCAGACCCCAGAAGTAAGTTATATTTTCCACTATATTTCTTGACTTTGAGGTCTAGTCTGGTTATAGCATCTTCAAGGATTCCATTACTTTGCTGTGATTATTGTTGACAATTCACCACTTGACCCCATGGAAACTTCCTGAAGCCATTGCTTTGCTAGTAGCCTTTCTTGATATTCTTCCTTCAGCACGTGCATCTCTTGTTCCACAGTTGTCTTTGTTTATCCCATAACAGCACTTCCACAGTAATTTTTTTATTGCCAGTCGTTTAAAATTTCCTTAATTTGGGTGCTATTTTATTAGCAGTAATATACATATATTACCCTTTTAGGAATCTTGCTAAAATTATTTAATATGAATTAAATTTCTATATTCATTTTATAGGCTGTATCTGTCATGGATTGGAATTCAATGCTTCTTTCTTTCTTTCTTTCTTTCTTTCTTTCTTTCTTTCTTTCTTTCTTTCTTTCTTTCTTTCTCTTTCTTTCTTTCTTTCTCTAACAGCAGCTTTATTGAGATGCTATTCTGTGTAGTAAGAAATTTGTCCTTTCCTAAAGAGAAGTCTAAATTTTGTCCTGGAAATTCTGGCAGGTAATTTCGAATCTCTTTTAATTCCCCAAAGGGTAAGAGTATCTTTGTTAATCAAGGTAGGTCACTTAGATCACATATGGTAGTTTATGCTAAGGGAGATGCTAAGTTATGCTAAGGAGATGACACTTGGTCATGCCAGAAGGACCAACCAAGTGAGAAGAGGATTGGAGCTTTGAATTACCTGATATCATCAGCCGAACTTTGGGCAAGGAAGAAGGCCTGGAAATTGACTACAACCATGTGGACCATGATTCAGTAAATCATACCTACACAGTGAAGCTTCAACAGAAGCTCTGGGCCCTAAAGCTGGGTGACCTTCCTTGACTCGCAATACTCCAGTACATTGTAATATATTGATGTTGGGAAGGTAACACATCACTGAGGATGGTAGAAAGTTCACTTTTGGAAATCTCTCAGACTGCTTCTTTATTTTTTTTAAGATTTATTTATTTACTTTAGAAAGAGAGAGGGGGGAGGGGCAGATGGAGAGGGAGAGATCAAATCCTCAAGCAGATTCTCTGCTGAGTGCAGAGCCTGACCTGGGGCTCGATCCCAGGACCCTGGATCATGACCTTGAGCTGAAGTCACACATTTAACGGACTGAGCCACCCAGGCATCCCTGTATTTGCATTGCTTTAATGGCTAATGACATTAAGCATCTTTTTTGTATGTTTATTGGCCATGTGTATATCTTGTTTGGAGAAATGGTTATTCAAATTTTTACCCATTTTTAGTACAGTATTTGTCTTTCTGTTGTTGAGTTGTAGGAGTTCTTTATATATTCTAGGTACAAATCCCTTATCAGATATAAAATTTGCAAATATATTCTTACATATATTCTCCCATTTTGTAGGTTGTATTTTTACTTTCTCATGGTGTTCATTAAAGTATAATTTTTAAAAAGAGGATGAAATCCATTATTTTACATATAAAATATATGTTCAAATATATTATGTTAGTATGTAACATACATAGTTATACATAAATATATATAAACATATATGATTTTATATGCTTTAAATTATAAATTTTATAATTTATAATATATAATATATATGTAGTTATTGTGGTTGCTTGGCCTTTTGGTGTCCTTTCTAAGAATTCATTACCTAAGCCAAGATCATGAAGATTTGCTCCTATGTTTTCTTCTAAGAGTCCTATGTTTTTAGGTATGACATTTATATCTATGATCCATTTTGTATTAATTTTTCTATGGGGGGAGGTGTGAGTTAGGGGTTCAACACCATTCTTTTGCATGTAGATATCTAGCTCTTCTTTACCTCATTAAATAGCCAAACTTGTCAAAAATATATTAACTATAAATGAGAGGTTTTATTTATGGACTTTCAGTTCTGTTCCTTTGATTTATACGTCTACTTTGTGCCAGCACCGTACTTGCTTGAGTCCTGTGGCTTTGTAGTAAGTTCTGAAATCAGGAAGTGTGAGTCTTCCAACTTTGTTTTTCTTTTTCAAGATTGTTTTGGCCATTTTGTATACTTTAAATTTCTGAGTTAGTTTTAGTATTAGCTTGTCAATTTTTGCAAAGAAGCCATCTGTGATAGGGATTATGGTGAATTTGTAGATAAATCTGAATAGTATTGCCATCTTGGTCATTTGGTCAATCTCAGTCATTTGATTCATGAACATGGGGCATCTTTCTATTTATTTAGATCTTTAACTTCTTCCAATGATGTTTTATAATTTTCAGAGTATGAATTCTATGCTTCTTTGGATAAATTTATTCCTAAGTGTTTTATTGTTTTTGATAATATTGTGAATCGAATTTTTTCTTTATTTTTAGATTATTTATTGCCAGTGTATAGAAATATACCTGATTTTTGTATTTTGCTCTTGTATCTACAGTGAATTCTTTTTTTTTAAAGATTTCATTTATTTATTTGAGAGAGAGAGAGAGAGCCAGCATGAGCAGGAGAAGGGACAAAGGGAGAAGCAGCCTCCCTGCTGAGCAGGGAGCCTGATGTGGAGCTTGATCCTGGGACTCCTGAATCATGACCTGAGCTGAAGGCAGATGCTTAACCAACTGAGCCACCCAGGCCCCTCTGTAGTGAATTCTAATGCCATATTTTACTGTTTGGAAACCCTATATAGACCATAAACCCTTTTTAAAAAATTTTTTTATTGTTATGTTAATCACCATACATTACATCATTAGTTTTTGATGTGGTGTTCCATGATTCATTGTTTGTGTATAACACCCAGTGCTGCATGCAGAACATGCCCTCTTTAATACCCATCACCAGGCTAACCCATCCTCCCACCCCCTCCCCTCTAGAACCCTCAGTTTGTTTTTCAGAGTCCATCGTCTCTCATACACCATAAAGCCTTTGAAGGCAGAAAATCTTTTTTGTTTGTGATATACATTTATAAACTGGTAGAGCAACTAACATATAGTTGGCACTATAAAAAGGTGGTAATTGTTGAATGAACAACTTTATTTTTATTTTTTCTCCCATTTTTATAGCATACTATGAGAGGCTAAGGGGAACATAAAGAAGTATAAAGTATAACTTCTCTCTTAAGGGTCTTAAAACTTATCTGTAGTTATATTTTGCTTAGGACAAACACTGAATAAAATTATAAAGCCTATCCAAAACCTTTTCATGACTCCTCATTGTTCTTGTTTCCCCTTCTGGATTGCATTGGCTGTGTCTTTCCTGAGGCATTAGTAACTTTATGCAACTTAGTTTTTTTGGTCCTAGGTGTTCACTAATTGACATTAGAAAACTATTGTCTTGATCTGCTACCGGTCTTCGTATCATTTGCATTTTTAGATTGGAAAGCCTATAAAAGGCAATGCTTAACTCAAAAAGTTGAATATGGAATTAGACCCTAAGATACCTTCAACTGTAATCTTCCACAAATATTACAAGAATGGAATATCAGATATGGTTGTACTTCAGCCAAGGGTGTATTTGGTTTTTAGGAAGGCTATTTATCATTTTTGGAACCATGCAGTGTAATTAACCATCTGTTTTACCACAAACATAAATTGTATTGACCCTACTTGTCATTTGTATAACTGTCTTTCCAAACATACCCAGAGCCAATGCAATGGAGGATTATGCTGACCTGCTCTCAGTATCGTGTTGAAAGTTTCTCCCTAGTAGCAGATTTGTCTCTATACATGTTTTTAAAATTTTTTTAATTTAAATTCTTTTTGTTTGTTTTTAAGTGCTTGTAGATGTATGAATGACAGATGTTTCTGATGAAACGTTTGATAAATTTGTTCTATATTCCATGAAAATGAATTAGCATTTGAATAAAAGCCTTGAAAGGCAAAGCCATCTTTATTTATTATTATTATTATTAAGTAAAAGGCTGATCTTTGGCTTGATTAGATCTTTCCTATCGCCTAGAATTATTGAGACTAATTTTCAACTCTCCTTTTCCAGTTTGAGTAGCAAAACTTTATGCCCAATGAAGCATAATTTGCCATAGAAAATAAAGTTGCTGCACTAATCCAAATCAGATAGCATTTTATTTCATGGGGGCCACAAAGAAGTGTTCTGGAGGATGAATAAATGTGAGAATGAGGGAGCTGTCTGGGAATTACGCTCGCAAAAATCTGCACATCCTAAGCGAGGAGATGTGCAATACTATGAGTGAATATGTGCTGAAAGGATGTGGGAACATCTAAAACTGTAATTAAGGCTTTCTGGAAGTTATCTCAGAGAGGTAGTGTGGAATGGATGCCAAAGAAACTCAGCCATCTGAAATCTCATTACTTGTGCTTCCTCTGTTTGGAGAAAGCTCATGGAAAATACATGGTTCACAGTCACAGAAGCATAAAATAAAGAGTACCAGGTCGTGGGCAGCGTTGTAGGTCTGCACTGATAGATAGCTATTCTTGGTTAAGCAGACTGATGCGTCATGCTTGTTTTGGCCGCATTATTCCTACAAAATGTGGGGCTCCCTCAAGCCTCCTTACCTGAGAAGCAATTGTTGAGAGAAGCTGATGTTCTCTGCTTGAGTTTCCTATGTACTGACTAACAATGATTTTCCGTTTCATATTTTCTCCTTATAATAAGGGAATGAGTTTGTGAGTCTTATCATCTGAGAATGGCAGTGTTTCCATCTTAAATTAATATGTTGGAATTCTGTTTATTTTATGTATTTATTTTTAAAGATGTATCTTTTAAAGATTTTATTTATTTATTTTAGAACTAGAGAGAGAGAGAGTGAGCACAGGCAGGGGGAAGAGCAGAGGGAGAGGGACAAGCAGACTCTGTGCTGAGCACAGAGCCCGATTTGGGGCACGATCCCACCACCCTGAGATCATGACCTGAGCCAAATCAAGAGTTGGACTCTCAACTGACTGAGCCACCCATGTGCCCCTGGGATTCTCTTTAAATATGACCTTGTTTCTGGGGCGCCTGGGTGGCTCAGTTAGTGAAGCATCTGCCTTCAGCTCAGGTCATGATCCCCGGGTCCTGGGATCGAGCCCTCTGTCGGGCTCTCTGCTTGGCGGGAAGCCTGTTTCTCCCTCTCCCTCTGCCTGCCACTCCACCTGCTTGTGCTCTCTCTCTGTCAAATAAATAAATAAAATCATTAAAAAAATATGACCTTGTTCCTGAGAGACAGACCTGCTCTCGGTGTTCCAACAAAGCCTCCCTGATCATTAGATTTTGGACCTTGGTGAGTTCATTTTGCATGTTCTTTCTGAGCAGCTGTCTGGCCTTCCTTAGGTGACATTTGATCTCACTTTATTCACCTGAGATATACATCAAAGCACAGGCCACTGCTAGGAGAAATTAGACAGCAAGGCAGGTTTGTTTTCTGTACTTCTAATGTATCTGTTCTGGGCCCAGTTCCTCAGTCTTGAGTTCTTTTCCTTACCTGGCCATGCAACAGGTCGTTCTCATCAAGGTGTAAGTGACCGAGAGCACCATCCATCTTGCCATCTACATGCTGCTGTACTCTAGACTGGAGTGAACGATGTTGGAAATTCAGACATCACCAAGCTATGTGTATTGTGGGAGACACTTCTGGTGTTTCTTCATATCCACTCTGACTCATCTTCTGGCGCATGAGAGGGTGACATTTCCCTGATCTCCTCTGCAGTTGGCGTCTTATGACAAGTTCTGACAGTGGGCTGTGAGTGGAGTGATGTATGTCTCTTCTGATCCGAAACATTTCGTGCTAGGGCAAGATCCCCCAGAACTCTCTCTCCCTTCTGGGCAAAAGAGAAAAATCTCATCTTTATGTCTGTGAGCAAAAGGACAGTCCCTCCAACAGCCTGGGTCCCCTGAGAGACTGTGAGGAGTACAGCCCCTTCCCCCCACTGGGTTTGTATGTGCATTATGTGGTGTCATTTTTGGATATGAACCATGAATAAGAAGGTGACTATATTTGTAATATTTACTACCAAGGATTCAGAGTTTATCTGTTATCTCAGCCTCATTTGGACCAATATGGTATACTAGAAATAGAATGTGAGCCACATAGAATGTGAGCCACATAGGTAATTATAAGCTATTTAGTAGCCACATTAAAAAGTAAAAGTAAATAGGTGAAACTAATTATAATAATATATTTTATTTACCCCAACATTTTCAAAATATTATACTTTGAACATGTAATTAATGTAAAAAATCACTAATCAGATATCTTTTTTTTTTATCATACTGAGTCTTTATTTTTTATTTATTTTTTTAAGATTTTCTTTATTTGCCAGAGAGAGAGAGAGCGTGACCAGGAGCACAAGCAGGGGGAGCTGCAGGCAGAGGGAGAAGCAGGCTCCCAGCTGAGCAAGGAGCCTGATGCGGGACTCAATCCCCAGGACCTTGGGATCATGACCTAAGCCAAAGGCAGACACTTAACTGACTGAGCCACTCAGGCGTCCCTATCATACTGAGTCTTTAAAACCAGAAGTGTATTTAGCTGTAATTCATCTTATTTCAAACCAGTTATAGTACAAGGGCTCAAACTCCACAGGTGGCTAGTATTTGGGTGGTACTATATTGGACAATGCAGATCTATACCATCTTGACTAAATCTAAATAAGCATAAATTATAAATCAGCTGTGACTTAGGGTCCCGGGATTGTTATTTTCACAAAATTAAAGGATGTTTTCTTTCATTACCTTTAACTTCTGGACATTTCTCTTTGCTTTGTATGTCTTCCCAACTATTTGGGAACTCTAAGGACTACCTTTGCTGTGTGAGTCACAAACCATGGCTCTTCTGAGGGCTTCTTGAATTGTGCAGCACACTGTGATGTGAATATATATGGAACACTTTGCTGTGTGCATGAGACAGCCACAGGGTTATAAAGTTTTACACACTGGCATATTGAGCTGTTTACTCTGCAGGGAAGGCAGCTAAGTAATAACATCCAATTCATGCAGACACCTGCCAAGATAGTGATACTTCATCCATCTATTCTCTGGATGTTAAAAGAAGAGAGAAAACATAAAGAGACCCAAATACCTGAAGCAATACTTTCAATTTACTTTAATACCTATGTGTGTCTTAGTTCGGATTTCCCTAGAAGCCCTGAGAGCAGATTTCAGTACAAGTAGTCTATCTGGGCTGTGCAGCGTTGGGTAGTGATACAGGGAGGGGCGTGTGCCCTTGTAAGCCAGCTGCCACAGTGGGCAACTAGTATTCGACTCTGAAAACAAAGTCTGGAAAGTGGTGTAGAATACAAGGTGTGAAATTAACCCAGTCTAAGGACAAGCAGGCTGGGAAATTTATACACCAACTGTGAGTCATGGGTCTTGGGTGTTCCCGTAGGATGTCAGTTCCCTGATGCCCCTAGGCAGCAGCACCTGCAGCCCCAGAGATTTCAAAACTGGGATTCAGAACTCACCAAGACAAATGAAATGGTAGGTTTGACAGATATGGGCAAGACATTTGCAGAGGCTGCTCTGATAGGACATTCATTTCAATATTGGAAAAAATCAGAATTATAGAGTCACACTTGACTAATGGAGCCAAGGAAGAGAATTTCTGAGGACAGATTTAATGCAGTGTCATAAATGTGGGTTATAAGGGGGAGAATTTGAGTGCCAGTAGTATTCTTTAATGAAGAAATTGAGGTGTCAGAGATGAATGTGGCCTCAGGTCTTACTCTTGAGATACAGAAAGGCACCAGGCTTTGCTAAGAGTAGACAACAGTTTTGACTGTACAAAGATATGAGGAGGGACCAACCACTGTTTCTGGGAATCATGGTGGAGTGGCACCTTCATTGGTGACCTATACACTTTGCAGAAGCTACTCAGGGGAATTGGATTCCAGAGACTGATTCATACTGTGGACAGAACATTCACCTGGCAAGTTAGCCATCCTGCTAATTTGCAAAGGACATTTCCTCTTTGATAATTTTTTTTTCTTGATGAATTTTATAGCTTTATCCTAATCAGTCATATTTTTCTGAAAGCACCCCATAATTAGATTAGTGTATCACTTTGATTTTTGTCAATAAAGTGTTGAGCAACAACCTGGTCCTAGCTTAACATACTCAGTAACTATCAATCTTTTTGATTATGGCAAAACTTATGCATTTTATATTTCAGACTTAATATTAAATATTGAAGTTCTGGTAACTAATCTTCTTGTTCCCAAATTCTGAAAGTATATCTTGTTGAGGAACTGTAGCTCCCTATGTAAGGTGATGAGTACCTTTATATTGTCAATCCAATGGAAAAGTAAGCCATTTTTTCCCTTCGTACCTTGTGTCTTATCCAGAGAAATAAAACAAAATTCAATTATCAATTATTTATTTAACACCCACTTTTTCTAAGTTTTGGACAGAAGGAAGAGGGTAGAGACAAAACTAAATAGATAAGATTCTTATAACTCTAACTCAGAAGATATTAAAGTCATTCATTCAAAATATTTACTGTGACTATCCTGTGTGTCAGGTTTGGGTAGGTGTTGAGGATACCATATCAGTGAGACAGACATGAGCCTTGAGCTGGTGGGGAACCAAGATGAGTCAAAAAGAAATTATAATGCAGTGGGATGTGTATGGTGATAGGGTAACAACAATATGTCTCAGGAGTTCAGAGTTTTTCTCTCTTTGCTGTTAGCCATTTTATGGCCAGATTGGATGAGGATTTTAATGTTAATACCCTGCAGGAAAGGGCGCCTGGGTGGCTCAGATGGTTAAGCGTCTGCCTTCGGCTCAGGTCATGATCCCAGGGTCCTGGGATTGAGTCCCGCATCGGGCTCCCAGCTCAGCGGGGAGTCTGCTTCTCCCTTTGACCCTCTCCCCTCTCATGCTGTTTCTCTCTCACTCGCTCTCTAAAAAATAAATAAAATCTTTAAAAACAAAACAAAACAAAACAAAACAAAAAAATACCCTGCAGGAAAAAAAAGAGAAATCTCCTTCAGTAGCAATAGAATGATGATCTAACAACTGACTATGAGCTGCATTTTAAAAGCCCAAGGTTGCTGATTAATTCTTGCTTTGGCACTCAATTCTATTTGCTCAGGTGTCCAGAAATATTCTAAGAGGCTAGGTCTGTAGAAGAAGAATGTCCCCATGGTTGCAACTCTGTGCTATTTTTTAATGGAAGAGGATTAAGAAAGAATAATGTGAACATATGTTTTTTAAAGGTAAACATGCCAAATGGATGTGGGGATGTTTTCCTGGTATTTGTAGTGGGATCTCTGGTTGGGTCTACATTGTCTCCACATCTGAGTCTGGCTGGGCAGGTCACTTGGGCTTGTGAGGCAGGTCCATCAGGAATCTGTTTGCATGAGAGTCTCCTAGTTAAGAACTTATTTTAAGGAAGGTCGGAGTCAGGCACAACCATATAGTTAGAGGGGAGGAACAGAATGATATTAGTTCTGAGTGATGAATAACACTTCAGTTAGAGTCCAGCTCAGCCACAAGAAGAACAACAACGTTCAAAATAAAAAATGACAATGCTATTTCACCAAAAATGTGTGAGTCAAGGTAAGCCAATATTGTCATATCAGAATATGAAGGGGAAAGGTAACGATTTTCCCCTAGACCTCTACCCAGTGTAGGCACCATAAGGGTCTGATGTGCTGGAGTGGTATTGGGAGGGAGGTGACAGAAGTTGTAGCTACCTCGGATGGAATTTTAGAACATGTGGAGGAAGATGGCAGGGATTTCTTAGCAGTGGCAGCATGGTCAAGTGTAGCAGATTCAACCATTGGTAGTGTTCAATGGATGGCCATAGCAGGGTACCTAGCAGAGCTGTTCCATGGATGCTGATGGACATGGACCTGAGCACATGGCAGACATCCCCTCGAAACTGCTAGGAACCCTTGGTGGCAGATGGGAGGCTTTATAAGGAATAGAGTTCCTTGTATGGCGCCACCATATTCTTTGAAAGACTCTCCTGACATTGCAGGTGAGATGCTATGGGGTCTTCATATAGTTGCAGCTTCCTCCCATTGGTCCTTCGATTCTTTAACATTCCATTTCCCTTTCTCCCTCTCCACAAGAGCTCATGATTAAACTTGCTATTTTCTGCTGATCTCTTTCCCACCTTTTATTGTTTGATTCCCTGCCCCCACCATCAAGGGTCTCAGATAGATATTGCCCTTTCATCTTAGAATCGGGAAATTTCTCTTTCATCCTTTAATTTGTGTGTAACTCCTCCTTTGATTACTTTTACCTAAAAAAGTCAGTATAAGAGCAACAAAAATGGTTGGGCACTTCAGTCATCTCCACTAGAAAGTGAAAGTAAACACATCTGGTTATTGATTTCAAGAGGGACGGAAGATTGTCGGCACCACCAAGACAAAATGGAAGCACATCTGAGCACCCCCCCCAACCCCCCTCCCCTGGGTGCCAACTGCTCGGAATCCTTGTCTTTGAAAGAGCTACAGAATATGAATTCTTGTGACAGCTTGGGAAGTTTAGAAATTTTCTAGAGATTAAAAAAAACTGAGTTCATTTAGCTTGACAATCATTAGCAATTTATTTCAGTAGGTCTGATTATAATGGGTGAGTGAAAATTTACGAAATAAACAGCCCTTTCAAAAAGCCTTGGGAATGAGCATGAGAATTTGTCTCTTTCTGCTGAGTGACTGATATTAAACATTCAAATCACTCCTCACATTCATTATGTGGGGTTTGAATAGATTCATATAATCCTAACCTGCTGTGTTCTTCACTTGCTAATCTATTCCAACACCAGTGGAATATTAATGACTATGGAGCCATAACACTTTCCATAACCTCTGCTATTTGTTCTGTGACAAAATTAAGTACTGTCTGTATTTAATTACTCAGCATTGGACTTCAGCAGGAAAGAATTCAATTTTGTAAAATAACAAACTTTTGGGTAATTGCGTGCATAATCAATGCATACTCTGTCCGTTCAGTGGCTATCTTGAGGGCAGTCATTATTTCTTGCCCTGCTTCAAGGAATGTTACACTTTGAAGGTCACTGTACTCATTGCCTTCCTTAATTAACAGCAAGAAAAAAAAATGAATTGAACTCTGGACATTTCTTTTCTGGTTTTAAAATCGCCTTTTTGCATTTAGCATTAAGGTCACAGATTTTTGAGGCCAAAGCAGGGTTTTTTCCTGGATATTTTTCTTGGACCACTTCTCTGTAAGAAGTGGTAAAAGGTAGCATCTTTTGTTTTTGTCAGAAAAACATATATGTAACTGTGTTATTGTCCAGGGCTTAGAACAAAATAAAAGCCCAGATGACAAAGGACAACTCCTCCTTGACACAAGAATACATTTCTCTGCTAATAAGGTGACTATTAGCTATAGGGGCTCTATCTGGTTCCTTACAAGCATTTATTTGGTGAGGAAACAACAGGTACTGGAACTTTGCTTCAGGCCCTCAGATGTTGGTGTTACCCTATGTGTCTGGTTTTGCTTCCATATTAAAACCCGAGTTTTAGCGGTAGCCCTCCAGGTCCAACACAATAGCATTAATCTAAGAATCTTTCCTTCTCTTCATTTTTTACCACTCTTCATTCCCTCCTTCTGTCACTGCTCTCAAAAATAGTGTACATGCGCAGGATTCCTCTCAAGTCAGGAGGTGGCCCCTGAAAATAGAGTCTTTTCATTTTGGTTCACTCTGGGTCTCCTCTGAAGACAAGCACACTCCCAGTTTGTCAGCTGAGAAATTGGATTAAGACCTAAAGTCGGGAAACCATGAGTGGAAGGAGGAGGGGCTGGGAGAAGGAGTGTTGAGGGGGGAGTTGAAGGAAGGGTGAGCTTTGCCTTTTTCCTGACTTCTCAGCCTTGATATTTGGGGGAATGGGATCAGGGAAAATACCTAGACCAATTCTACCAGGTTGGAAAAAGTGGAAAGCTCAGCCTCTTCTCTGCATCTCCCCAAACTTGAAAACCACTTCAGAAGCAGAAGTGCTTCATTTTATAGAAGTAGAACCTGACATACTTCTTTTTGTTCAGCTTCTGTGCTCAGAAATACTAGGTGACATACTCAGAGCTACAGACCTAAGAGGAAGGGGAGCTCTTCTGAGTTTTAAGTCCATATGCAATTGTGCACATATCCATCTACAGCAGCCAGCCCACTGCAGAGTCAGAGGCAGCCCCGGATAGCTATACTATAGGCACAGTCTGAAGAGAGGCAGTTGTTTTTATGGCTTTTCTTCGCCTTTGCTTGAAGAGCACACAGCTTGTCAAAAGTGGACCATAGGTAACATAAAACTTGGATATCCTCAGCTGTTGGCCAGTTGTTTCGTTTCAAGGTTTATTGGTTCAAATTCCTGCAAAATTAGATCCAGGCTCCACCCTTGTCCACCCCCAGCCTTCTCTAACGGCTAACCTTATTCAAGAAGGAATCTCTGTGTGCAGCTGGTCACATTCTCCTCCTGCCCCCACCTTCCACAGTGTTAAGCAAGGAACACAAAACACATGGATGCTCATGAATAATTCAAGCCCCCGGGAGAAGGCTATTCCATACTGACCCAACACAAACCTTTCCCATCAATCTGCATTTTTTAAGCTAACCCTGGGAAAGCCAACCTCCGTCAGACGTGCTAATACAAGGCAATTCTGATTTGCAAGCCTAAAAGGTCCTCAAGTAAGAAAATCAATTCAAACCCAAAGCGACATTTCACTTCTATTAAGTCAGTGTTGTCTGGCTTGCATTATTTAATAGGGTGTATCTATTATGACCTCTGAAGAGTTAAATCTCATCAACAGTGGGGCAGAATGCTATCTGTTATAATTTCAACTTTAATGATTGGAAACACAGAATTCATTATTCTGCTGAAGTAGACTCTGAAATCGTTTTCACTTTAGTTCGTTCATCAAAGAGGAACGTGCCTCAGAAGATTTTATTGACCTCATTTTTAGTCGGGTGACCCATTTGTTTAAACATTTAGAATTGTTACCCAAAAGGAAGAGCATTCAGGGACATTCTGACCAGCCCTGGTTTCCAGGTAAAAGGTAGCATCCTCAGATTTGCAAGGTGAAGCACTACTCAAAGACAATAGCCAAAAGCCAAAAACATGAACTAGTCTCAAGGACTTCCTTTCAAGATGGATACAGTCAGAGTCTAACAGGAAATACCGGTATGAGGAGTTGCTTGCTTGAAAGCTGTAACTGAACATCGTAACTCTTTGGGATTAAATTTAAAGCTACTGTAGTCACTGGAAAAATTCTAAATTCCAAATTCAAAAGCAGTTCTGGGGTTCAACTTACATCTGCCAATTTGATGGGTTGTTTTTCTCCCCAAAATTATATTATAGGCTGATTGATTGGATTATCTAATACATAGTTTATTCAGAGGTAAGACCCTTCCTTCATTTTGAAGGTGGATATAATAGCAAATGAAAATAAATAGATATTTATAAAATTTGAGTTGGAATATAAAAGAACAAATTAGACCAGGGTTTGACTAACTATGGCCCATAGGCCTAATCCAACTCACCTCTTATCTCTATAAATAAAGTTTTACTGAAACACACTTGTCCCATTCATTTTCAAATTTTCTATATCTGCTTTCACATTACAGTGACAGAGTTCAGTAGTTTGGGCAGAGCTGAATGGTTTCAAAAGACATCATCAAGCCTGAAAAGCCAAAAATATTTACTATTTAGCTCTTTACACAAAATATTCATCAATCCCTAAGTTAGACTATAGTATTCATGATCCATGAGAGGCAGAATTTACAGAAGTCCTCTGAAAGAACAGGATATATATATAAGTTCAAAAAATCTGATGGAGTTGGCCTGGAAATATAATGAAGGCTAAATTGCCAAAGAAAAATGGCAGTTCATGACATTATTATAGCTGAAGAATAACTAGGTGACAGGTAAGGAACAAAAATTTGTTTCTGGTACACTAGTGAAGGAAATCACCAAATCCAGAATTTATTGACACCCTTATATAATCTTGTCCAAGTTCAGGACACTGAAATCAAGAGGGATGGAACATGTATATTTCATCAGGTTTTGCTATGGTGTAGATCAGGGTAGGTAAAATTATTCCATAAGATCAAGATGGTAGTAAGCATTTTAGGCTTCTCAGGCCAAGAGGCAGAAACAAGCAACTCTTTTTGGAAGGCGAATCCATTTATCTTCTTGCTGGCCATACAAAGACAGGTGAGGCGTAGTTTGCTGACTTCTGCGTTAGAGGAAAGACTCCTTACTACTCCCACTTCTTTTTGTTCTGCTTCTGTGCTCGTTAACCTTCCTTTTATTACTAAATGGTAAGTTGGTATATCCTACTGAGAGACCGAAAAAGTACCGGAAATATTGACTTCCAGCAAAGCGAAGAACTACCCCCAACACCGCTAGAGTGTCAATACGTTTGGATCCCCGAAGCCTAGCCCAGTGGCAGGCATGTGATGAGTATTTAATAAATATTGCTGAAAGAAGGGTGATGTTGCCAAGGCAGTTCTGCCCTGTGAGGGCCCATCTGGATACACAGCCTGTTTCCATAGATAAAACTTCTGCTTATAGATCTCTGACTCTAACAGACATGTGCCAACCTAATTTAGCAAATATGTGAGGTGACAACAAATTTGTTCGTTTGCATTATTGCTGACACAAGAGGTAACCTGGTCCAATTGACCTGGTTGCTGTTGGTCTTTGGGTAGATTCTGTAGCTTTCTTTAAAGTGAGTAGGTGGTTTAAATAAGGGTCTTTTCTACCATCTTACTGTTGAAGAAACTGTTTTTGACCAGATAGCACTTCCTCGAGTAGTACTCACTTTGAGAACTATTGTCTAGATTTGAGATACTTGTTTTATTTATTGGGAAAATATCTTTCCACTCTAGACCATCACTCTTCACCTTTATGGAAAAATGCAGATGAAACCTTAACTCCCTCTTTCTTGGGGCTTGGGCTATACCCTCTTCCTAGCTTTACTGTTTTTGTTTGTTTTCTGGCTCTGTTGTTGTCCTTCCTTGTTTATCAAAGATTTTGGCACCTGACTCCAAATATTTCTCTCTCCCCACATACCTGCCATGATTCTGGGGGATTTCAGTTTCCACGTGGATAAGTCACACCGTGATCTCTCATTATTTTGACCTCCTTAACACCAGGGTTATATCCTCCACCCCTTGTCATATTTTGGCACAGGTCATCATGTGAGCTCTGATTCAGTGATCCCATTATCTTCCTGAAACTTCCTTTAGCTGGGTGTCTTGTTCAACTCCCGGCTATAGCCATGCTTCAGACACATCAGGATTCCCGGTCCTTGTATACCTCTACCTTCTCCTAATTATTGATCCTCCTTTATTTATTTATTTATTTAGTCCTAATACATTTATTTATTATTTATTTATTTATTACTAATGCAACTTATATTTATTTCTTCAGCTCCTTTCACTTAAAGCCATTGATTAACATGTCTTTGGCTTTAAAAAAAAGGCCCACTGGATTCCTATTTGTCAATGTTTATTTTATGACTCTTTTGTAAATTAATTTCAGAGCTTTGGCACATTCTATAATAGTAGGACAGGGCAAAAATATGATTTTTGAAAATTTCTTATTTTCTTTATAATGAAGTGTCCCTTAAAAACAGCTGTTTATTCTCTTTGCTTTATCTAAAGGGTCCAGCTATGTTTTGAACATTTCAAGATGTATCTAGATAAAGCTAGTAATATTGAATTTTCTACAAATTTTCTCCAGTAAAATCTGGCTATGTAATTACTGTCTTTCTCAGAAATATTCACATAAATTGAATTGCCCTCCTGGTATTGAAAATCTGAATTAAATGACCCAAGCCATGAAGGAAAATAAATATGGCAGGATTCCTCTTAATCTCTTGAGTGTGTTTATGCATATTATTGGACTATTCTGCTGTTAATATAATAGCAGTGTGTCATTTGGTATAACTATAAGCAATAAAAACAAATATTTTTAAGAAATAAAAGCAGACCAAATTCCATGCCTAAGGTGGTAAATAGACAAACAAACCAAAATCAAAACCAAAACCAAAAACATAGCTATTGAATCATTGGCACCTACACCTAAATATATGCATAGCAGCTTTAAATAAGAATAAATAGTCACTCATTGATTGACTTTTACTGTTTTCATGAGCACAATAGTTTTGTTTTTATTAATTAAAATAATGCCTATGTCACAAAAGAGGAAAAATAATTTTCTTTTATTTATAAAGGGATTTTTCCTTTTAACCAATTACAAATGTCATAGAAATTACTTTTAAAAGAATGTTTTGACAATATTCTTCGTTCTTCCCCACCCCATCTCCTAATTTAATAAAGTTTTTAGACCTAAGGGAGAGTTTTAACTCTAAGAGTAGTTTAATGGGAAGAATCTTTCTGCATTTACATTTGAATTATGTTTTGTCAAATAAAGAAAGTTTGAGGTTAATTTTAGTAATGGAGGATTAGGTAATTCAAACCAAACATTTTACTGAGGGCAAGAAAAAAAAGCTGCATAATTCTTTAAAAAAATGTTTGCTGGAAGGAGTTGACAGGACAGTGAGGGCCAGAGCCTCAGGGGCTGAAGCCCAGAGAGCTGAGCTCATCATTTGAGACCCCTCTCAGAACAACAGCTAGGAGGCTCCTTAGCATTTTGACAACCTTGCTAGGACAAGTGATAGGATTTAATAAGATTAATAATGAGTTTAGTGCATTTGCTAAATGGAAGGTCAATACAGAAATTACATTTCTATATTATAGCAACAAACAGAAAATGAAAAATAATTATTACAAGACATAATCTATATGTATTAAAAGATTAAATATGTTGGAATAAACCCAAAACACGATGTTCAGGATTTCTGCACAACAATGAGACACTTTTGAGAGAATTTAAAGAGTGATGAACTGGAATTTGCCAGGTCTTCACAATAGCTCAGCTTCTAATAGTCCCTAAATTGTGTGGATCATTGATCCTAGATCAAGGCAATCACACTCAAAATCTTACTAGGTTTTATTTTGTTTTGTTTTTCAGTGTAACTTGACAAGCCAATTCTTTCAAAGGGCTAAAACACACTTTAAGAAGAAAAATGAATGGGAGGATTATTGCAGTATATGGTAATTAAGAGATTAATATATAGGCACAAAGATCACCTGTTTGGACAACATCATTAATGGTATAAAAAGCAGACCCATATGTATATGGCAAATGATTCATGATAAAAATGGCACTTCAGGACAGTGGAGAAAGGATGGTCTTTTCAATAAATGTTGTCAAAGTAATCAGATGTCCATACTGGAGGATATGAAATGTGATCCCTATCTTAGGGCATATACAAAAATTAATTCCAGATGGACTGTAGACTTCCGAATGGCCAGTAAATGTGTGCAAAGCTTCCTAATATCATTAGTTATCAGGAAAACACTCATTAAAAGCGTAGGATACCATTACCCAGCCACTAGAACAGTGAACATGTAAAAGGCAGATAACAACCAAGTATTAGAAAGGACATGGAGCAGGTGGAACTCTCATGTATTGCTGGTAGGAGTTAGGTTGGTATAACCATTTTGGAAAACACTGTACCGCTATTTATTAGAGTTAGGATAGGCAAATCCTCTAATTCAGCAATTCTACTCCAAGATACATTCTAGAATATAAATGCATGCCTAGGTACACAGGAGACACATAAAAAAATGTTTATTGCAATATTATTGTAAAAGCCCAAATGTGCAAATGACTCCAATCAATGTTCATCAACAGTAAGGTGGTAAATCATGGTATAATTCTATACATACCATATATGCATGAAACGTAATATTACAGAGTAATGAAAATAAACAAAATACAGCTTCATACAATATGAATAAAAAACATAAATATAATTTTTATTAAAGAAGTTAAGTACAGAAGAATATATATTATATGAGCCGATTTTTAAAAAGATTTTATTTACTTATTTGAGAGAGAGAGAGAGAGAGAATGAGTGGGGAAGGGGCAGAGGGAGAGGGCTCCACAGGGAGCCCTACATGGGACTCGATCCCAGGACCCTGGGATCATGACCTGAGCCGAGGGCAGATTCTCAACCGACTGAGCTACCTAGGCTCCTACTATATGAGGCCATTAAGATGAAGTTCATAAAACAGGCAACAATATGCTTTGGGTGGTAAACTATAAAGAAACACAAGTGTTACTTAAAAAAAAGATAAAGATATTAGTTACCATTGGGGAACATACAAATTGGGCATTTATTGGGATTTGGTATATGGGGGGGCTTCTGTGGTGCTGGTAACATTCTATTTCTTGATCTGGGTGCTGGTTTTATATATCACTGATCTGAATTTTTTTTTTTTTGGTGCATTTTTCTCTGTTTTATTTTTCACCATAGCAAAGAAATAAATTTTGATGTTTTTCTTTTTATTTATTAATTTTTTATGTAAGAAGACAAGTGCCTTACCAAGAATAGTTTTCTTTTTTTTCTCCAAGTAATGATAACTTACTGTTTGAATTAAATTCTTGAACAAATAATTACTGAAATATTCATGTTTTATCTCTCTGAAAATGAAAGATTTTTCTCTACATTAGCAAAGACTTTCATAATTTTATTAGATATTGAATTGAATTTTAATTTGCTATTGGGAACCCACCAGGAAAATGTACTTTTCATTAAGAATATAGGCTAAGTTCACCATGTGCTGACTCTTTCTTTTTCCTTTTTTTTTCTTCTTTCCTCCCTCCCTCCTTCCCTCCAACTCTCTCTTCTTTCCCTCCCTTTTTTCCTTTCTTCCTTCTTTTTTAAGAAAATTATTTTATTTATTTATTTGAGAGAGAGAGAGAGAGCACGAGTGTGTGTGTGTGCGGGGGCAGGCAGAGGAAGAGGGAGAAGCAGACTCCTCCCTGAATAGGGAGCCCAACCCAAGGCTCAATCCTAGGACCCTGGAATCATGACCTGAGCTGAAGGCAAATGCCTAACCTACTGAGCCACCCAGGCGCCCCTCCTTCTTACCTTATAAGCACATCTGAGTTATTTTAAGAAAATCTAAAGAGTGAAAATTCATCGCTAAAATCAAAATATTAATGATGAGTGTCAACTTGTAAATGAATAAATATATTATTCAACATTAGAAAGTATGTTTACCTTGGTGAAAAAGTCAACAGAAAGAATCTGAAACAGCACAGTCTAGTAATTTCAATTAGTACATTTTTCATTGTCAAATTAGTTTTGCAAAATATGGTCCACCTATTATCATTCCACATCACTATTTTGGATGACCTGGAAGGTTCTCTATGTAAATTAGTGAATAATCAGAATTATAGGATATTCAAAAGAAATACAGTTTTAAGCCTTTACAAAAATACAGTAATAATAATCCTAAATTCTAACAATGCACCCTTGATTTAATGAATAAAGAAGATGCTTTCTTAATCAGGATTTAATTATTTTTATGTAAATGAAATCTATTATAATACTTGAAAATAGTTCTCTTAAGTTGGTTAAACATTTCCCTCTGAAATTTTGTTTATATTACACCTTTGGTTAGCAAACTGTAAAACAAAGCTAAATGCCTTTTCAGTCCTGTTTAATTTGCACAGAGACCAAAGTAGCATATCCCAATTTAGCAAGGTTTTATTATGTACATTGTGAGACTTTGTTGACATTTTATTGGTATTTCAGTTTATTAATTCAGATATGCAGACTTTATACAAGATATTGATTATCTAAAGTCCCATAGGAAGATTATCTTTATCAGATTTATCTACCCACATTTTACAAAAGAAAGTGATCATAGGTCATAGTTTTTGAAAGGAAAGTAATCTGTGGCACTATATGTACACTAAAGAATTTATATTTTATATATTAGGAAAGAATAATTTCCTATGTAACTGCAAATATTAAAAAAATCATGGCTGTCTTTTGCTCAGAGTATATACCTTCTTGATTCAATTAATCAACAATTGGGTTTTTTTCTAGTTTTATTGAGAGATAATTGACACACATCACTGAATAAGTTTAAGATATACAGCATGGTGGTTTGATTTACATATATACTGTGAAATGATTACCACAACAGGTTCAACCAACATCCATCTTCTCATGTTGATAAAATAAAGAGGAAAGAAAGAAGAGTAAAGGAAAAAAAATTCTCCTGATGAGAACCCCTAGGATTTGCTCTCTCAACAACCTCCCTATATATCCTATCCTATAGTCATCATATAACATGTTACAGCGCTAGTACTGATTTATCTTATAATTGGAAATTATTTTCTTTTGACCCCCTTTCTCCAATTCCCTGTCCCCCCACCATCTATATCTGGTAACTTCAAGTCTGATCTCTTTTTCTATGAGTTTGGTTGTTTCTTTCACATTCCCCATGTAAGTGGAATCACACATTATTTGTCCTCTGTCTGACTTATTTCACTTAGCATAATGCCTTCAAGGTCTATCCATGTTGTCAAAAGTGGTAGGATGACCTATATTT
This sequence comes from Neomonachus schauinslandi, assembly GCF_002201575.2. Classification (NCBI taxonomy): domain Eukaryota; kingdom Metazoa; phylum Chordata; class Mammalia; order Carnivora; family Phocidae; genus Neomonachus; species Neomonachus schauinslandi. Next base: position 131,328,229 of record NC_058411.1, on the reverse strand, counting down.
TTATGGTTGAATAATAATATATAAATATATATATTAGATATAGATACATATATATGGATAAAAAAGTTGTGAGATATATAGTGATAAATATTATATAGATATAGATATCTATATATATAAAAAATTTGTGAGACATATATCTCTCATAACTTTTTAATCCATATATCCATTGATTTATGGATTGATCCATTTGTCCATATATCCATTGATGGCACTTCGGTTGTTTCCATGTGTTAGCTATTGTAAATAATGCTGTTATGAACGTGGGAGTGCAAGTAACTTTTTGGATTAGTGTTTTTGTAGTCTTTGGATGTATTCCCAGAAGTGGGGTTATTGGGTCATACGGTAGTTCTATGTTCAATTTTTTGATGATCCTCCACCATGGCTGCACCCATTCACATTCCCACCTCAATTTATTTATGATCACAGTTTTCATTGAATAAATTGCTTCAATTGGTGAAGCCTAGTGCTTGGTGGATACAATAAACAATAGTGTGAGGTTCTTGTTTGGGACCAGCATTTACCTATTGTGTCCGGAGAAATGAATTATTTTTCACCTCTCCTTTTAGATAAAAGGATAACAAAATTTGCTCTATTTTAGTTTTTCTTGTGTCTGTTTTAGAAGAGTTAACCTGAATTCTCTGAGAACTGAGTAAGAATGAAAGATTAGCTGGGATGGTTGTTGGCAATGAGATGGTAAACTGGTCTAGGACCTCTGAGTTAGTAACTGAGCTACTGATAGAAGTCAGTGTTGTGATGTGATATGAACTCAGCTACTTCCAGATATTCCCCCTAAGATTCAGTCTATAAAGAGAATAGGTTATCAATTTGGGAAGTATATGAATGGGTTTTGGACCCATATCCCCATCTTCACTGTCTGGTCTTGGGTGAATCACCGAAGTCTAGTGATTGTATTTGCACAATTGACAACATTGCATCCAACCAGCAGAGTTTTTACGCAGATGTCTGGAATGCAGTCAGGTAACTAAATAAATGAAAAGGTATTATCCCGACAAAAGTGCCCAAACCATTAATTTTATTGTCAAGGGACCAACACCCAGGAGGACAAGGAATTTGCTCAAGATCACATAGCAGAACTGGACTAAAACGTAGGTCTTCTGAGATCTAACTAGTTGTTCTTTCCACCACCTTTTTTGCTCCCCAAATCACAATGAGTCTTGGCCCAATAACTTACAATAGGAAAAAAAAAAAAGAAAAAGAAAGAAAGAAAAGAAAAGAAAAACAGCTATATCGCAGCCCACTTCTCTAAAATTTCCAGGCTAATTTTATAGATTTAATTGGATTGGCATGGACAAGATTTGTCTTAATAAGAGAACGCATTCATTAGGTTGTAAAGTACAACCCCGAGCAGGAGACAGCATGTGACAAATTACAGAAATAACAAGGCTCCGAATGGTCGAGCAAGTGCACCTGCAGCCGTCCCACCTGGGGCTGTGATTTCATTACCCTCGCAAACCAAGGCAAGGTCAGGCTTAGTCAGACTTCGATTAAGAGGCCCCCAAGGAGATCCCAGGTGCAAAAGGAACCAGCATAGATGCAATGAGAGATATGTGAGAACTTCTCTTTCCTGTCCTGAAGCAGGCCCTGTTGGGACAGCTAACTGATGAGGTTTAGTCAACTAGGTGCAAAGAGCTGTCACATGGGGCAGTGTGGGCCAGAGGCCAGAAAACTTGGGTTAGATTCGTCTTTGGCCTTTGTTAGGCGTGGGGGCTGAGGTAGGTTTTCAGAAACTGCATGAGAACCTAACCTTGCAAGTTTGTTCAGGTGCAGCTGTTCCTCTTAAGGGGCAGGGAGAGTAAATCTGTTCCTTGATATGCTGGTAAATGGCCTGTATTCTATGAGCTGATGCCAGTTGGATGAGAGTGAAGCCAAAATCCTTGAGCCTTAGGGATGGCGTATGAAGCCAGTTGACCTGGCCACATTTCAGGTCTCCCAATTAGATCTGCTTTTCTAAGTGGCTCCTACAGTTTCCAACTTTCCTTCTCAGAGTTGACCATGCAAAATGATCCTGCTTATGGAATGCCTCTTCGAACACCACTTGGCAAAATGCCTTGGGTCAGGCTTGAGGCAGAGGGGGCACGGAATGGTGGTGCCAGGCTTTCAAATGTGTTCTGTGTGAGGTTGTCTTAGGGCTTTCTTGGGAGACAATGTGGTTAATTCAGCCATGGTTGGCTTGGGGCAAAATGTTCTGTGGTCTTTAGGTTATGCATATATCGTAGCAAAGTCTGAGTTTTCCATTCCAGTGTCCAGAAATTACAGTGGGCCTTGAGTGGGAATAAATAGAGGTACTTCTTGACTGAGAATCAGGTTCCAAGAACTAGATTTGAATATACCATGATCTTTCCATGCCCCATAGGTCACTCACATAGTTTCTGGCATCTAAGGTCTATATAATATTTTAAGCAGCTTTATTCATTCCATATCATGGGTAAGTGGTAAACCAAAAGGCTGGAATGTGGCTTCACAGTGATCTGATCAGGGCACATGGATGGAAGAGGCGATCCACAGAGATTCTTGGTTTGAAGGGAGCTAGTTCAGATGGGGTAGTTACTGGAAAATACCAAGGTTTAGAAAATCAGAGGATGTGTAAAAGTTACATTGAAGGAGCATCAAGGGCCAGGATGGTGGGAACAGTAAATTTTGTCTTCTAGTAGAAAGACCAAGTTTATGGCAGGGAACGGGAGCCAAGTCCAAGAGGGTCTGAAACAATGTAGATATTACAATGATGTGGGAAGGATAGGGGAGCAACCCACCAGAAGCCTGAGATGGTTTTTTTTCGCTAGGGCTGGGGTTCTTGTGCCTTTATTTCATTTCATTTTTTGTTTTGCTTGGCTCTGTGTTGCATGAATATACCCACTTCAAGTTCTTTATTAACTTCCTTGAAATCTGCTTGGATTTTGTTGTTTTTGCTAGAATGACCCAGACAAATGATTCCAAAGTACACCTTGAGGCTCAGTTATTGATTGATTTGGCAAGGTCCAAAGCCTGTTTTGTTAAACCTCAATTATCTAGTTGATTTATGTCTACAAGTGCAGTTGAAGATTTCACCAGGAGAGAATATTGTGAAAACAAAATAAACTGCTATTTAAAAAAGGAAGAAGACAGGGTGACTGCCAGAAACTTTTTGTGACCATAGCTTGATAACACTGAACTCTCATGAACCTTAACAAAGATGATTATTTCTGTGCCAGTGTTGACCTAAAAGGGGAAGCCATTGGCACAGCTCCCTGCAGATGAGTGAATGTCCTCCAAATATCCAGCAAGCAGATGTCAGCTTTGCTTCTTAAGCACTTGCCCTCCTTCAGTCTAGTAAAGAAATCTCCTGGGGCGCCTGGGTGGCTCAGTCAGTTAAGCATCTGCCTTCGGCTGAGCTCATGATCCCAGGGTGCTGGGATCGAGCCCCACATTAGGCTCCCAGCTCAGTGGGGAGCCTGCTTCTCCCTCTGGCCCCTGCCCATGCTCTCTCTTTTGCTATCTCTCTCTTTCTCAAATAGTAAATAAAACCTTAAAAAAAAAAAATCTAGTGAACTGTGGTCTCCTTCCCTCCTTTCCATTCTCTCTCTGGGTAGCAGACTGACTCTAACTTGGCCATGAGTCTGAGATGAAGAAACCTTACTGATCTCAAGAAGTACCTGAAGCACCTGTTTCTCTAAAAGTCTGGGGGACCTGGCTAATGTGTGGTGTGGCACCTGGGGGGTGGTCTAAGGGCAGTTGGGAATCTGCCACAGAGAAGCTCCCTTCAACGTTATGCAACTGAGCTGACATCAAACATTCTCCCATTAGAGGCATCTTGCAAGGCTCTTGGAGAAAGATCTGAGGCTTCTGAGCGGTCATTTGAGAAAGCCCTCAATGGGTGGAGGTGGAACCAGACCACAGTTAGGGTGATGTGGGTGGGAAAATGAGGCCCCCACTCCTGGGATCTGGGCCATCTGAGATGCTGCAGGCTGGAGGGGGATCATGACCCTCTGAGCACTCAGGTGGCAGGAGTGAGGGTAGACATGGAGATTTGATCCTTCCCTGGCCCTTAGGGAAATGACCATGTTGAGAATGAATTTGGACAACGTATGTGAACATGCTTTCTAAACCAAAGTGTCACTAGGTATTGTGGGCATCAAAAAGTGCTGGGGACAATATGGGCTTTCGCATTATATAGACCTGGGTTCAGGTCTTAACTCCACCACATCTTGGGCGAGTGTTCTAATGTAAGAGTGCTTAACATTGTTTGGTATCCTCATCAGTAAAATGGGCAACATAATACATAGCTCCTGTGCCTGAGGATTGGATGAAGTAATGACACCCGGCAGGCACTCTACACATCTTTGTTCCTTCCCTCTCCTTCCAACCCCTTGCTAAAGCTGTGGATTCCCTTCAGCCATCATTGTCTGGCAAGTGCCAGTGGTGATTGGCCACTGGCTTCAGTTGGGTCATGAGGAAGCTCTGTGGCCATAATGTCTTACCTATCAGGCAACACGACCTCATTGACCTATCCACAAGGAAGAGTCAGGACTTAGCAAGTGGTTGCATCAGCAGAGAATCTATAACATTGGCCTCACCTTTCTGTTTTCCCCTCTTCTCATGACTCCTCCTATTCCAGAAATGGTCTCAAGCAAGTATGGCACAGATGATTAATAGAAATAATAACAACTGATGTTTGCATGGCATTTTATGGTGTTAAAAAAAAGATTCCATAGATCTCAAATATCACACAAATCCTATCTTATTTATTGCTTAGCACATGGGCCAGGTGTTCCACTGTATGCTGGAATATAGTGGAGAACCAAGTATTGGAGAGAAAAATCATATAACATGCAAGTGTCTGCACCTGTGTGTGTAGCTATAATTATTATTATAATAGTGCTTAGTGTTGTGAATCTAATAAATAGAGTGTTTAAAAATCAACAGGGAAGTGACAGTGAAAGCCTAAGAACTGGCCATATGGAGAGCATTCGAGGCCCAGGCACCACTGTGCATGATGGCATCAAGGCAGGAAAATGCAAGGTGTTCAAGGAAATTGAAGGGGTGCAGTATGTGCCTGGACCATGATGAGCAAGGGGCGAGACATTCAGGAGGAGACTGGAGAGGTGGATGGGGCCAGTCCTTGCAGGGCCTTGAAGATCATGATTAAGGCCTTACTTTGGTCAAGGTCATGGTTAGAGATTTTTATGAGCAATGTGAAACCATTGGCATGTTTTGGGTGGCAGAATGGAATTAGATGTGTGTTTCTAACTGATTGCTATGGAGTAAGCAGTGAGGATGGTCTAGTCTGGTTGGACCAGGGCTCTCCCTCTCTCCAAGCAATTCCAGTTACTAGGTTCCTGGCATTTCCTAGCACTCTTATAAACATCTGGTGCAAAAGCCCATACTACTTAATGCATAAGCCACAATGTTTATTCCTCTCATGCAAGACTGCTCTCACACTTGCTTCATAAAAAGGGAAGCCAGTGTGTCCAGCCACCTGAGTTCCATCGGTTTCTCAGTATGCTGGGAGAATGGAGACCTGTGTGCTTTGCTGGCCCTACAGGCAGTGAGTACCAGCCTAGACCAAATGGTGCTGGTAGGTGTTCTCCTACATGCTGTGCAACAACAATCTCACAGCTCCTGTACAGAACATGGACCAGAGAGGGGAAAGCAGATCCCCACCTGGGTAGGATGAATAATGAGTCTGAGTGAGGGATGGTTTAGGGCTGAATTGTGTCCCCCAAATTCATATGTTGAAGTTCTAACCCCCAGTAGCTTGGAATATAGGTGTATTTGGAAATAGGGCCTTTAAAGAGCTGATTAAAGTAAGATGAGGTCATTAGGGTGAGCCTTCATTCAATATGATTGGTGTCCTTATAAGAAGGGGAGTCTGGACTCAGAGAGAGACAACAGACACATGCAGGCACAGAGGGAAGACCAAGTGAAGGTACAGAGAGAAGGTAGTCATGTGTAAATTAAGGACAGACACCTCAGAAGAGACTGAATCCTTGATCTTGAACTTCTAGACTCTCTCGATTCCTCTCTGTCTCTCTCTGTGCACAGGTACAAAGGAAAGGCTGTGTGAGCACACAAAGAAAAGGTAACCCAAAGAGAGAGGTCTCTCCAGATGCCAATCCTGCCAACACCTTGATCTTGGACTTCCAACCTCCAAAACTATGAGAAAATAAACGTCGTAGGTGGAGTCAGCCAGTCTGTTATGAAAGTCCAAGCAAGCTAATGCAGGGCTCCAAGTCAAGAAGAGCAGCAAAGGATAAAAGCTAAGAGGCTAACATGAGCCAAGAAGGATAAGGACAAAGGCTCTGAGCTCAGTGAGGAAGTCATTAATGAGGTCCACCACGTTCTTCCAGTTCTTTTTTGGGGGACACAAGCCTGGATTATATTTCCTCCACTCTTTGAAGACAATGGTGGTCCTTTGACTTGCTTTGGCCAAAGGAATGTGAGTGAAGGTGACATGTGCCCTATCCAGACAGGATCTTCAAGTTCAGTGTTCTTCACACTCTCCTTTCTCCTCCACCATAGTAATGGACAGTGTCTCCAATAGTGGCTGCTCTGTTAGCCTGGGTTAAAGAGTAGGGTGATGGGAAACAGAGCTCCTACTGAACCTGTGAAGGGTGTGTAGTATGGCAGAGAAATGAGCCTTTGTTGTTCAAACCGCTGAAAAATTGCACCATGGTTGAACCTGACCTATCTTGAGTGATACAGTCATACCACAGAGCTCCTCCACTTAGGTTTGAGGATAAAGCAGAAGAAAGCCCATGCTGAGGAACTTCAGAAAACACTCCAAAGCTATGAGTCACATGTCAGCAATGTACTCACCCAAGCTTTGCCATGCCAATCCAAGAGGCTGGCTGAGATACACAGGGATTGTGACTCTCTACATACTACTTACAAACACAACATTTGCCTATGTGCTAGATAATATTGTCCATTCGTTCCATGTCTCATGATAAAACTGCGATACTCCATGTTTGTTTGATATTTCAGTTATTTCAAGGAGCTCTTGGGCAAGAGTAGGAAGACCAAACTCATAGTGTTCCCTGAGCCTCATGATGGCTGAACATATAGGCGAAAATGCACTCACACAAATAGTATAACAAGATTAATTTGAAAGTAATAAGGTATAGAAGCAATTATAAGAAAAAAACCCCAATAATATAATATAGCAAACCTAGGGGTCAAAGTAGTGAATGCAGTTGAAGATAACACTCGGTCCCAAGCATCCTGGCCTTTGCAATGAGGAGGAAATGCTGGTTTATGGTTCTTAGAACAACAGAAAAAGAAGTCTAGGTTTGGATGCAAACAGATCTGGATTCAAATGTGAGCGTTCTTACTAACTAGTTATGTGATCCTGGACCAGTCACTCATCTCAACGAGCCTCGGTTCTTTTGTGGGAGAAATGGGGATGATAATATTGATGTCCCAAGGCAACTGTGAAAGTAAATGAAATGATTTGTGTAAAGCATCCGCATGCTGCCTGGATCAATTAGAGTTGGTTTCCTTCCTTCTTCCCTTCTTTCCTCTCTCCCTCCCTTCTTCTCTTTCTGAGTGGAGAAAGGGATGTACTGGGGAAAAGATGGTTCTCAGAGCAGTGAACAAAGTGCTCTTCTGGTGTCGTGACTCAGTTCTTTTCAAGAACCTCCATGTTCTCTTTCACCTTCATCTTTCAGTGTAACATGAGCAAGACCTGCTCATGGTGCCTCTTTGTTATGTTAGTAACAGATTATATAAGACCATCTTGCATGTGCCAACATTCTGGGTTATGCTCCTATTCTCTATTTTTAAAGGAAATCATTTATGAAAATCCCCAGTAATGTGCTGGCACACTCACTCCATGTACAAGGACTGATACTCATTCCATGGAACAAGAGTTATTATTTCATTCCCACGGCATTCCTTCACCTATTTTTGCTGTCTTTTCATGTATAGCATGCTGCTCAAGTACCCAGTTCAAAGTGCCCCATCTAAAACAGAGATGGCCCTTGAACTAACTCCATGCTACATATGACAAGGGAGAGCCTCAACACAGCAGTGACATCAGCTCACATACGATATTTATTCTTTTAAGCCTATTCTTGGAAATGTGGATTTTTAAAAAAAAATATTTATTTATTTTAATGAGAAAGAGAGAGAGATAAAGCACAAGCGGGAGGGGCAGAGGGAAAGGGAGAGAGAAACTCAAGCAGTCTCTGCATTGAGCATGGAGCCTGAGGTGGGCCTCGATCTCATAACCCTGAGATCACAACCTGAGCTGAAATCAAGAGCCGGTAGCTTAAAGGACAGTGCCGCTCAAGTGCCCTGGAAACGTGGATTTACAATGATTCTATATACTTCTCTTGAATGTAGACTGTAAAGGTGATAAATGACATTAAATAAATTCACAATCCCCTTCAAAAGCTAATAAAGGCCAAATCAGAAACATGCACCTCAGCCATTACTCATGGCAACCTAATGGCTTAGATACTCATCCACCTGCCTGGTCCCCACACGGCTGGCTCTTGCTGTTCTATTTCCAGGGCTGCTGGGCCTGATAAGAGAGAAGGGGCTACCAGGATGACTTCAGATGCACATGACATTTTGATTTATCCTTTGAATTGTTAAAGTCTCTGGGTTACCACTTACTAATCTGGCCAGACATATCAGTGTGGGGTCAGGAGGAGGCAGGGATAGAAAGGAAAACCTTCAGAAAATTGGAATATGCAACAGAAAAAATCCTTTGTGAAAAAGTAAAGAGCTATGGGAAATGTGTTGAAATATTATTTAATGAGTATTATTCCAAACAGTGGCTTGGATTTTTTGTATCATATTAGTGTGTCTGAAACATCCCTAGGTCCTGAGAATTATAGTTGGTCTCTTGTGCTGCTGAAATTTGATTTGATTTATCCAAACTGGGTTTTGGAGATCCCCTGTGGCAACAAACTATTAGAAATACTTCCCCCCACCCCCTTTGCTTTGATAGCTTTAGAAGTGAAATTGTCCTTTGTGGATCAGCAGCCATGCTTTTGTACCTGGTCTGTGGGGCATGTTAACTCAAATAACACAGACTTTAAAATGGAAAATGTGGTGAGCTTTGCCTGTTTGTGTTTCTTTAATTCATTCTCCCTTATGTTTTTAATCTTAATTCTGAATGATCATTATCCATGAATTTATTTATGTATTAATTTAACATTTTTTTAAATGAGTGACTATTTCCCATGTGCCAGGCACTGTTCTAGGTACTTGGAAGATAGTGAATAAAACAGACAGTAAATCTCAGCTCTCATGGACTTACTATCTCCAGGAGGTGACAGAAAATAAAAATAAGTACAAAATGGTAAGTTATATGAAATGTTAAAAGTTGTAAATACTACAGGAAAGTGGAAAATCGAAACATGATAAAGGGATCAGGAGTGCCTGGTGAAAGCAGTTTCAATTTTAAGTATGATGGTCAGGTAAGGCTCACTGTGAAGATGACAGCTGACCAAATGTTTGAAAGATTTGAGGATGTTAACCACATGATTATCAGAGAGAGGTGTGTTCCAGGCAGAAGAACTAGCCTGTAAAAGCCCCAAGTGTGTTTGCCATATTCCAGGAATAGCAAGAAGGCTCCTGTCCTTGGAGAAGAACAAGTAGGTGGAAAATAACAGGAATTGAGTCAGGAAATACAACTGGCCCAAGTGGGCTAGAGTAGAAGACTGTATAGGTTGGTCCATAGAAGATGGTGTAAAGACTTTAACTTGTACTCCATTTAAAATGGCAGGTAACTGGAGTCCTCTGAATAGAGGGCATTTACAAACACCATGATTGTTTTCTACTCTTGAATTGGCATCACCTTGCAATTCATATATATGTCAAAGGTGTCAAGTTCATCAGAGTGCAGCCACCAACTACAAAAGAATGTGCTAATGGCTGAAAATGGTACTGACGGAATACTAGCCTTGTCCTAAACAACAGGTTTGCCCCATAATAGTGGGTGCATGTTCATTCCTTCACCATGCAAAGAATACTTATGAAATTGTCACTTTTATTTTGTACATTTTACAGTTTGGTTTAGGGATTTTGTCTGGATACTATTCAGATTAGGTATTATTTAAAAAAAACACCCTACATTAAATTCATTATTTTCTTCATTCTGTTACCCCAAACTTTGGTTTTCTTTAACTGCCCAAGATATTTTATTGTGAAGCATTAATACTATAAGAGTGAGTAGGTGTTAGGGAAAAATGGGTTTGTGGTTAAATGAATTTGACAAACATTGGCTTCTTAGGCTCTGTGTTATCTGCTGATTTACCCCCTTTGCCACATTCCCTACATTTTTCTATGTAGTATTTTGGCTATTGTGATTTACAAACATTCTTTATTGGTAGACTTCATTTTCTCTTGAAGGAAATACTGACGTTCAACTACTTGGAGTTTTTGTCTCCAATTTGTTTATTATTTTCCAGCTTTATTTTTAACATATTTAGAAAAGTCAGCCTATGTTCTTTCAAAACTTTGGATTTTTTTGTTCTTAATGCAATAATGAATCCAATTTTTGTGGATGTGCTTTTTCTAATAACACTTAAAAAGAGATGTACTGGTATTTCTACATCATTGTCAATGAATCAACTCATTCTTTTGATAACTAGTAAGTAAAGTGAGAGAATCAAGCATTTATCCTGTTTTTACTATGTGAAATGTATGCTTTTCAGGATTAAGGCTGCCAGATATAATTTTAGAATGCCAATAAACAAGTAGTAAATTATTATTAAGGTGTGTTCCAAATATCATACTAAAAACTTATTTGTTGTTTATTTGGAATTCAAATTTAAATAGTCATTCTGTATTTTTTCTCCTTCAAAATCTGGCTCCTCTATTCAGGGTAACAAAATAGGTTTGATGAAGGTGAATGTTCTCTTTATAGAAATGTTACAGCTAAACAATGAGAAAGGAATGATCACATACAAATACCATTATTTTGCAAATTTTAATGAATTAATGGACGTAGGTGAAGATCTTGATGACTAATAACCTACTTAAGAAAAAAGATAACACATACATCTTGATACCAGTAAAAAGATGATGGCCTTGACAAACATTGGGAACTTAGAACTTTTATTTTTTGGAGTGGACAAAGTACACGGCTGAGATAAATCCTGGGCTTATTCAATGTGGGGAATCTAATAAAAGACACTAGCACCAAGCTGGGATCCCAAAGGGCTAAGCCCTTATCAGAAAAATAAATAAATGGAAAAACCTGTCATGCAAAAGAAGACAGTCATGAAACTTGACTATCTTCACCTCATTGGCAGGTGGAGAGAGAGAGAAAAAAATTGTTTTTCCTGAAGAGTCAAAACCAAAATTTAGCCCTTGTATGAGATCATGACTTGGATCCGTACATAGTCAAACACAGGTGGTCAAAAAACATGTGAACATAAACGTTCTCAGACAGAAAGTAAATTTGGGCTGTGCTTTAAGGTTTTCCAGCAAGTAAAGTTCCAAGGAATATGAGGAGCTCACAACAAAAATCAGAAGACAGACGAGTAAATACACTGTCATGAGGCAAAGCTAGCAGAAACGACAGACTGTAGAATTAATTATTAGTAGGATCACACACATGCATACACACATACAGAAACCATCAGCGTTTCATGCTTACATCAATGAAAACATGAAAAAGGAACAAGGAACTATAAAATAATAAGTAAAGCAGATTTTAGAAATAATGAGACAGAATTTCCAGATAGGACAATCAAGACAAAATTAAAAGAAAAATTGATACATCAAACAGCAGATTTGACACCAGTGAAGAGAAAATTAGTAAACTGGAAGATAACTCCAGTGACATTATCTAGACTACAGTCCACAAAGATGTAGAGATTAAATATGTGAAAGAGGTATTAAGATATAAGGAGAGTGGTGTAAGAAGATACATGGTATTTTTGAGCTCCAGAAGGAGATAATAAAGAGAATGCAGAAAGGAAAATATTCAATGATAGAATGGCTAAATATTTTTTGAAATCATGGAAAGAAAACAAACTTCAGATTTAGGTAGACCAATGAAATCCAAGTAGAATGGAGAGGCAATATGGACCTAAATATATCATAATGAAACCACAAAATATAATGGTCAAAGAGACCCACCTATATGCTTGTTATAAAAAATATAATTGATATAAAGGTATGGAGAGGCTGAAATTAAAATAAATGAAGAGACAGACCATGCAAATACTAACCAAAAGAAAACTGGTGTGTTTATATAAATATGAACAAAAATAAAGTTTAAGGCAAGAAGTGTTGCTGGAGACATTACATAAAGCTAAAGGGGTCAATTTAAGAGGAAGTTATGAAAATCTAATAGCCTGTACCTAATACCATTTTTTCAATTTACATAAAGAAAAAGTAGACAGGAATTGCCCAAGTCTTCTCTTCATATACACTGAGCAAGTTCCCTTGACTTTAGAAAAAGCACTGAGGCTGAAAGAGTATAGTTGGTACTTGATATGAGTTGTCTGTGTGTACAAAAACTTTCCAGCACAGGGGCACCTCAGTGGCTGAGTCGGTTAAGCATCTTCCTTTGGCTCATATCATGAACTCAGGGTCCTGGGATGGAGCCCCACATTGGGCTCAGTGCTCACCAGGGAGTCTGCTTCTTCTTATCCCTTTGCCCCTCCCCCCTGCTTGTGAGCACTTTATCTCTCTTTTTCTCAAATAAATAAATATAATCTTTAAAAACAAACAAACAAACAACAACAAAAAAAACCTTCCAGCACAAATAAAGCTAAAATCAGAGATGAACTGAGGGGATGTGGAATAGGACACAAAAAGTGTTTCCTCAACTCACTGAAGAAAATACTAATAGATGTTTTTTAGGCAAAAGGAAAATGATACCACAAGGAAACATGGAGATGTGGAAAAGAATGAAGAGTGAGAGAAAGGATAAATATACAATTCAATCTTAATGAAATATTGGCTTTATAAGTCAATAGTGGTGATGATGATGATGTTTCGTGATGACTAAACTATATACAAACAGACAATACAGTACATAAATTGGAGTAAGGTAAGTAGGGTCGAAGTGTTCTAAGTCTCTTGAATTGGTAGGATTAGATAAAAATGTTAACTTATAGTAGACCGTAATCAACCAAGAGCATTTGTTTACATCTTCAAGGCAACTATTAAAACAGTAGTAAAATCATGTGAAACTAGCAAGATGTTAGAGGGTATAAATGGAAAATTAAAAAACATGTAATCCAGAAGGAAAAGGAAAAAGAAAAATAGAACAGATGAGACAAATTGCAACAAGAATAAGATGATACATACAAAATCAAACATATAAACTTTCCTAAAATGAAGATTAAACTAAATATCTCACCTAAAAAGAAAAGATTTCAGACTACATTGAAACACAATCGTGTGCTGCTTATAAGAAATAGTATACTATATGTTAATTGAATTTAAATTAAAAAAAAGAAATACATTACATTTGGAATTCAGGAAAGAAAGAGATGGAAAAATATTTTATGGAAATCCTAATCAAAAGCAAGCCAGTGCAACAATGCTAACATCAGACAATATAGATCTTAGGGAACAAATATTTTTAAAGATCAAGAGTGATATTTCATAATAAAAAAGGTTCAATTTACTAGGAAGACCTACACATTCTAAATTTGTATGCTTGTAACAAGAGAGCTTCAAAATATATTAAGCATATTTATTAAGCACAACTAAAAAGATAAACATAACAATTCATAATCATTTTGGGAGATTTTAACAGAGTTCTCTCAGTAATTGGCAAAACAAGCAAGCAAACGAACAAAAAAACCCATTACTGTAAAGGATATATGAACAATGTGATTATCATAAAAATCTAATTTATGTACATAATATATTGCAAGCTATAATTGCAAAATACATAGCCTTTTCAAGAGCAGAGAGAATATTTATCAATAAACAACGCTGAGCCATAAAAGCAAGTCTCTACAACAAAGAATCGAATCCCTTCAGAGTATTTTACCTTATCACACTGGAAATAAGCTACAAATAAGTAATTAAAAGAAAATACCAAATTTTGTAAATTAACAAGTATACTTAAAATAACCATGGATCAAAACTGAAATCACATTGGGGTGAGAAAATATTTTGAACAAAATGTTAGAAAAAGAATGGTGGGTTGCTGGAGTGGATGGGGGTGGGAGGGATGGGGTGGCTGGGTGATGGACATTGGGAAGGGTATGTGCTGTGGTGAGTGCTGTGAATTGTGTAAGACTGATGAATCACAGACCTGTACCCCTGAAACAAATAATATATATGTTAATAAAAAATAAATAAACAAAAAATTAAAAAAAATACTTTGGGAGACATTTGGAGAAGTTTTAACAGATTAAAAAAAAGAATGGTCAGATGCTGATAGATCTTCATATAAAGGGAAACTAAATAACATCACATATTTAAAAAAAACCCTGAAAATAAGTTATCCAAGTAACTAACTGAAGTATGTAGAAAAATATTTGCAAATCAAATCCAGTAAAAAGCAGAAAGACGGAAGTTATAAATATAGTAGAACAGAAAACAATGATACAATAAAGCAGGTCTACAAAGCCAAACAGTGGTGCTTTGAAAAAACTAATATAATCAATAACTGAGCCTGACTCTACTGGCTATCAAGAATTATTAGAGGGGTGCCTGGGTGGCTCAGTTGGTTAAGTGTCGTGGGACTCTTGGTTTCAGCTCAGGTCATGATCTCAGAGTCCTGAGATCAAGCACCGAGTCAGGCTCTGTGCTGACCACCCCCCCCCAGCATCTAACCCCCCCCCAACCCCCGCTGCATGCATTCTCTCTCTCTCTCAAAATCTCTCTCTCTAAAATAAATAAATAAATCCTTAAAAAATAATTATAATGAAGCTACAGTGATTAAGACAAATGGAATAATTAACGGAGTAGACTGAATTTTAGATGATGACAGGGAATTACTATTAATTTTCTTAAGTGTTTTACATTCTTAGTACTGTTCATCGAATATTACTGATTTCTGATGCTTTTCTTGGGCACCTGGTGAGTAATGTTTTTTTTTTTTCCCCAGTCCTTTTGAATTTAGGTATGGCCATGTGACTTTCTTTGACCACTGGAAACGTGTCATTTCCAGGGTTAAGTTTTAAGGATTAGGGCCTGATTTCTCAAACTTGACTGAGACAATACTTAGCACTTAGATATAGGACATTGCCATGACAAAAATCTATAATTTGTGAAGCTATTTGGATGTTGGCAAAACACTTTATTCAAGGCTCAAAAGATGGTGAGTTGTGTAATGCAATGGTGAAATTTTTGCTGAAATCGTTGCCCTTGAAAACTTGGAGGGAAATCACATAATTTAGAAGTTATAGAAGTCTAGTGGAAGAGGTTGGAAGCTGTCCTGTGTGATGTGTACTCTTGGCTGCATTTGGCAAGTCATTATAAGAAAGGTACGAGCTCAGAGGAGGGGCAGCCAGTTTACAAGCAAGAATAAAATGGAATAGAGGTATTTCAGAGACTTGTAGGGTAGAAAGAAGCAGGTGTTTTTCATCTTGAATGGTAGGACGAGGAAAATGGTCAATTGGTCAATTAAAACTCATTCTTTTAATAAGGGTCAAATCAATGGGTTAAGGTGTCTCTGAGTTAAAATCCAATCCGGAGGTGGCATACACTTAACCTTGTATCTGCACAAAATGTCTCAGATTAATGATACTAAATGTGTGCCTCTCCCATTAAGTCTTGCAAGTTCATGGTACCTGGCATTAAGAGAGAGTAAGAGCTGGTGGTGATAAAAAATAGAGTGAATATTATCTACCTATCTACCTACCTATCTGTCTATATCATGGGTGTGGCTATTGGCACATGGAATTGATTAGAGTCAATGGAGTAAAAACTCTACTATGTTGTAAGTTACACTGCTATGACAGTGGACCCAAATGTTGGATTATTTGATACTGAGAACAAGTCTTGAGTACCCAAATCCCTTGACCGAGAAGCTCACTGAGAAAGATGTTTAACCCCTTGGAGTGCTAAGTCTCTAACACCTACTTCAGATGTGGTCAGGGAAGATAAGGGAAAAGAAAGAACTTTCCAGAGTGAAGAGCCAAAGGCCAGGAAGAGAAATATACTATCTATCTTATTTATTTTTAAGTTCAGCTAAGTGAAAGAGCTAGGCTTTTTGTTGATATTTTGGACAAAGCACCAGTTTCCCTTTGCCAGGTTGGGTGGAACCATAACCAACGACATCCCCGCACTCTGGAGAAGGAGTCCATTGGAAGTATGTTTTCGTTTTGCAAACTCTGGCTATTACGTCTCCCACACTTTCTCAACCTCAGTAGGAGAGGGTGACAAATATTTCCAAGGATGTCACACTTTGCTATTTTCGTAAGTACGAGTAAATGTGCGTGAAGTTGCCTGTGGCTTTTATCATTTTTATCATTCTTTTAATCCCCACGTTAGGATCTTTTTCCTTTTTTATTCATGTCTTCCCAGGCGGAAGCAGATAAGCTAATTCAGCATCACAGGACAGCTAAGTGTTATGAAGAAGCAGGAATATAAGCAAGTAGGCTCACTGTGTTCTTCATTTACTGGCTTAAAGAAAAGTCAGTCACATTTTTTTTTTTTTTTTTGGAGAGGCAGGTGAATAAGGGTTGAGAAAAGGACCGATGCTGGCAAAGAAGGTAAAACAGCTAAATGGAAGCTCAGTAACTTGGAAGCCACTGCCACCTCTCTATGACTTGGAAGCAAGACGAGGAAAACGGAAATATGCCGGTCAGAACCCAGTATACCAGCAGATTTAGAGTTTTGTATATTCTGTGGTACTTCCTGTCCCTTTGCTCTAACATAGAAGAAAAGGTGAGAAAACGAAGATGCTGATTACCTACGTTAAAAAGTCAAGGATTGAGAAAAACCAGCAGCAAATGTCTGTCTCAAACATTTGTCAGTTTCTCTGGCCCCGTAAATCGGATGTGGTTGCAAAGGACTGTTTTGCCTCCAAGTTATTAACATTATACAGGTGAAAGGAGATTCATGCAATTAGTATGCTCGCTGCTACAGCAGCTAAGTCAGAAGAAAAAAAGAAAAAACGTGGTTTTAAAATTATGCCTTTGAGGCTCTGGCTTGGGTTTTCCATAATTGGATACAAATACGAAGCCCTGGAAGGGAATTACTGTGAGATTTAGCATGGAATTATTTAATCATGGATTTAAAAAAGCAGAATTCTGTGGGTGCCAAGAAACCACAGGATTGTAAAGCATAGTTGTGGTTACAGAGGAATGAGCTACCACCTGTATGTCTGCACCTGGTTATCAGGAGAGTAGGATTTTTTATTTAATCATTGATCCATCCATTCCCTCATCAGGACATCAGAGAGCACCTACTTCGAGTTAGTGTTTCAGGTTGAAATGTGTCCCCTAAATAAATACATGGAAGTCCTAACCCCTGGTATCTGTGAATGTGACCTTATCTGGAAATAGAGTCTTTGTAGATCATAGTGAAACGGGGTAGGCAGTTAAGCCAACCGGACTGGTGACCTTACAAGAAAAGGAAAAGAGAGACAGACAGGGACACACAGTGGGAAGGGTGCCTCATGAAGACAGACAAAGATCTGAGCGAGGCATCTGCAAGCCAGTGAATGCCAAGGAGTGCCATCAACATCAGAAGCACTGTAGAGTTTGGAAAGATTGTTTTCTAGAGCCTTCAGAGGAAGCATGGCCCTGCTGGCGCCATGATTTTAGACGTCTAGCTTCTACAACTGTGACACGATAAACTTTTGTTGTTTAAAGCCATCAAGTTTGTGGTCCTTTGTTAGAGCAGACCTATAAAACTTAAGATACCGTGCAGTATGTGGGGCGCTGGGCAGACTGAAATGAACACGTTTCCAACCCCGTTCTTCAGGAACTCCTAGCCAAGTGCCTGGGATAGGAACCAAGATTTCATATCTGAGATGAGAGCTCTATCGAGATATGAATTGGTACTAGCGAGGCACAAGGGAGGGGCATGAGAAAGGTTTTCAGGGAGATGCTTTTTGAGGTGCATGGTTAGGAAAGTTAGTTAGAAATTTGCCAGACAGATCACAAGATAAAATGTCTCCACTTCAGAAAATATCATGCTGGAGAGAGCTGGTGGGAGGAGCAGGTAATTAGAAAAGGAATTACCACCTTGCATGCGATACCCTTGGGTAGTAACAAAAATGAATGTTTCTCATCTTTAATGATGATGTCAATGAAGATGACGATGAAGATGATAATGTATCACCATTTGTTGAGTTTCTGTTAGGTCAGCTACTCTTATATCAGATATTGTCTTATTTAATTCTCTCAGCAGATCCATGTAGGAACTATGACCATCTGCATTATACCAATGAAAAAGCTAACTCTTGAAGAGCTTAATTAACTGCCATAAAGTCTCCACAACTAGTGAACAGAAGCAATTCTTGATACGCCCTTCCTACTCCATGGCATATGTCTTTTTAAAATCATAAGCTTGAATAAAAAAGTCACAGTGCTCTGAGTTTAGTTTATGGTCTAGCATTGATGGTAGATTTCACGTTGCACATGAATTGTCTCACCTTTTGAAATTACATTCTGCTCTAGGGGGACCCTATCCACAGTCCCTTCCAACACTCTGTTCATTCATTTATATTCATCCATTCAACATGTGTCCCAGGCATTGTGCTAGGCGCTGTGTTGCAGATGACACTGTGTATGCAATTCCTTTTACCACATTGATCATTTGGCCGATTTCTGTTTTTTTTCTGTGGGGTGGACCCTGTCTGAATTCTTCTTGTTAAAAAGCACTGGATGTCAACCAGATGGGCTCCCCCCCCCCCACTAAAATTGATCAGCCATCTGCATGAAATATAGGATGCTCTTTTTTTTTTTTTTGTAAATAAGCTGGCAAATTTGTTTTATTTTCTATTTTACTTAGCACTTAGCACTTTGAATGAATATTGGTAGCTTATACACATTTTAGAGTTTCCGATCCCTTCCTGGGAGTATCTAGCTATTCATACATGTGTAAGGAGTTAGAATGACTACAACATCCCTTCATCTCTTCCAGTTTTCAAAGGATTAAAATGTAATTGACAGACTGTCACAGCCAAGCTGAGCCTAAAGAGACATCACAACTAACATAATATGGACCTTGGATGAGATCCTGGAACAAAACAGGACATTAAGTAAAAACCGAGGAAATCTGAATCAAGTATGGACGTTAGTTAATAATAATGAATCGATATTGATTCATTTATTATGATAAATATACCACACTGATGTAAGAGGTTAAAAACATGGGAAACTGGATGTAAGCTATGTGGGAATTCTCTGTCCCCTCTTTGCAATTTTTCTATAAATCTAAAACTATTCTAAAATTAAGAAGAATTTTGGGCGCCTGGGTGGCTCAGTTGGTTAAGCGACTGCCTTCGGCTCAGGTCATGATCCTGGAGTCCTGAGATCGAGTCCCACATCAGGCTCCCTGCTCAGCGGGGAGTCTGCTTCTCCCTCTGACCCTCCCCACTCTCATCCTCTCTCTATGTCATTCTCTCTCTCAAATAAATAAATAAAATCTTTAAAAAAAAATAAAAATAAAAAAATAAAAATAAAATTAAGAAGAATTTAAACATGATTTCTGTCATAGCTCTTTAAATTTCTATCTGGATAATTCCTTCTCTGCTCCTTAATTTGAATTCTTCTGGACTTCCTTCAGACATGTTTCTGTGATTTGGAAAGAGCTGCCTTAGATGGTTTGCAAGAGCTTGGGTGAGAAGCAGCTGAATTTTTGTCTGTGAGGCATCTCTGTCAAAAATGAGAAAGTGGTAGATAGGAACAGACAAGGAAGAGTCCTGTCCAGGACTCTGAGGAAAGGTGAAAAGTATGCAAAATTCCTGCCAAGAAGCCTTGAGGAAAATTCCTCCCTAACTGAAATTTATTGACTACCGTAACTCAATCTATGTCAGAGATGATATTAAAAGCTATATTGCATGGCAGGTCTATCACAAAATCCCCAATGAGTACTTTCAGGATGAAGCTTGTCAGAAAAAAAAAAAAACAACAAAAAACAAAACTTCTTTCCTATTGCTTTTTTTTTTTTTTATGTTATGTTAATCACCATACGTTGAAGTTTGTTTTTATTTTTCTGTGTAAAAGTAATAAAGATTTATTTTAGAAAATGTAACATTGAAGAAATGTAAAAAAAGAATCCATTTTTTTTCCCACCCTGAGGAAAAAAAATCTACTGATGTTTTGGTGTATTCCTTCCACTTTAAGTAAGTGTCACTGAAAGCTTTTATTTTTAAAGCTTTTTCTAAGCTTTTTTTTCTAAAAATAGATTATCTTACATTATTTTAAAAAAACAGGGATTATAAAAACAGGGATTCTGTTTTCCTCCGAGTTTATTTCATTTTTTTAGAAGTTTTTATTTAAATTCCAGTTAACATACAGTGTAATATTAGTTTCAGGTGAACAGTATAGTGATTCAACACTTCCATATAACACCTGGAATGCTCATCATAAGTGCCCTCCTTCATCCCATCACCTGTTTCACCCATCCCCCATTCACCTCCCCTCTGGTAACCATCAGCTTATTCTCTATAGTGAAGAGTCTGTTTCTTGGTTTGCCTCTCTCTTTTTCTTTTGCTCATTTGTTCTGTTTCTTAAATTCCACATATGAGTGAAATCATATGGTATTTGTCTTTCTCTGACTGACTGACTTCACTTGGCATTATACTCTCTAGATCCATCTACATTGTTGCAAATGGCAAGTTCTTACCAAACTTGGAAAAGGTTGGAGCTGAAATGGTGGAGCTGGCATAGACTGGCCAGCTTGGACCTCAAAGTGGCTCAGTCCTGGGGAGGACAATAACTTCAAATCTCCACAAGGGAAAGTGATCAGCATGCAAATGAAATGATTAAAGACCAAAAACCAAATGATGCCCCCCTCCAAAAATGATATTTTAAATTGCATTTGCCGCCTTACTTTTATAACATGAACAAAAGAACCTATCAGGAAGACTAAAAACGTAAGGAAAGCTTGGAGCAAAACTAAAGGAAAAACACAGCGAAGAGAAGGGAATATAAAATAACACAATTACTGCTCAGCAAGTGCGTGTCAGTGTATTAATCTTTGTATTAGAAATCAAAAGTCGGGGGGAAGCAAGAAAACATGTTTTAAGTTATAGACTGTTTGGGGTGTTTTAAATGCCAGCAAATTCCTTCTGTACTTGCTCACCTCATCCTAGACTCCTCTAGGACTGTGCTCTGAAGAAGCATCCCTGAGGAGCAAGGGCTTCCAGGAGGAGCTCAGAGATGGTGCTTGAAACACCAAAGAGGGAGAACTTGGGGGGAAATGCAGCATGCTCTGGACACCTGCCCAATGCAGTCTCACAGGTGAGAAGTGGAGATTGCATTTGGTGGACCTTCTCTATAAACCCTCCCCTCCCCGTGGATCTCCACCTTCAGTGGGAGTAAATCCAGGTGACCCAATGATGGGGGAAGCCCTGTGACACATTGAGAAAGGATAAAGACGTTCCCATCAGGCACACCTGCATTTGAATCTTGACCCAGCGTGTACTACCTGTGAGTTATTGTGTAAATGACATCACTCCACGGTCCCCCCGACTTTTGATTTGTAATACAAAGATTAATACACTGACACGCACTTGCTGAGCAGTAATTGTGTTATTTTATATTCCCTTCTCTTCGCTGTGTTTTTCCTTTAGTTTTGCTCCAAGCTTTCCTTACGTTTTTAGTCTTCCTGATAGGTTCTTTTGTTCATGTTATAAAAGTAAGGCGGCAAATGCAATTTAAAATATCATTTTTGGAGGGGGGCATCGTTTGGTTTTCGGTCTTTGATTATTTCATTTGCATGCTGATCACTTTCTCTTGTGGAGATTTAAAGTTATTGTCCTCCCCAGGACTGAGCCACTTTGAGGTCCAAGCTGGCCAGTCGATGCAGGAAAAGTTAAAGTGCTTTGCAACTTGATCTTGTGTAGATGCAACAAATCAATGGATTCATTGAGTTTTTTGTTTTTTCCTTTTATAAGCTGCTTATCTTGATGCAGTGTTACATTTCTTTGTTTTCACCCTCTTCCTAGATCAGTTTTCAGAATCAAACAAATAAGTAAACAAACATCATGGAATTAAAAAAAAAAAAGGTAGAATTATTGCTTTCTAAACACCAAGCACAAAGCACAGTATCTCTGAATGTCAAACAGATCTCAAGTGTTGCTTATGGCCCACTATTGTTCTTTCCTGAAGCCCTAGTCATGCTGGTCCCAACATCAACCCTGAACCGAGCTTTGGCAGTGAAAGATGTCCCATAACCTGTGCCCTTGTATCTCTCTACAGTCTGCTTGGAGGGCGACCTACATCACATTAAAAACCAGTTCGTGCCCAGGCTTATGTCATCCCATGAGAGGTCTGGTGGCTAAGGACAAGAAGCCATGAAACTTCCTTTCTTTTCGTCTATGGGCTTTGCCACCTTATAGTGTTTACATTTTTAATAAGTGATGAGAGAATTTGCAATCTTCTGTGAACATCTTGACCCAAAGATGGAATGATTTGAGTAGACTCTGGCCTTAAATGAATAGTTACTGTTCATGCCCCTGTACCTATTCATCACTAGCAAAGTCTGAGCTCATGTCTGCTTCTTAATACACAAAGAGTCTATAAATTCAATGATGGTCGAACTTCTTCTAGATCATTAAATTATATAGTGGGATTTTATCATATGAGTCTTGGCCTTTGATATTCATCATTTTGAAAAAAGATTATGGCTATCTGTAGCTGTAACATGACTCCCAAATAAATATTCTACTTTGAAAGAAATATGATATTTGCTCTTAGAGAAAGCAGTGACAAACAAAAATTAATTTTCTGTTGTGTGATATATGACAATAGTCTTATCTTTCATTATGAAAATAATGGTAAAGGGCTTATATTAATTAAAGTTTAGCAAGTATATTATAGAAACTTGAGGCTGTGTTGTTAGATGGCTGATAAAATAATTAGTTGGGGAACCATAAAAGAGATCTTATTTTTGTCTTCTTCCAAGGTTCTTCAAAAGCCATGGTTTTTAAAAGAGTCATGACTGTGGACATGATTATGAAATTAAATCCTTTTATTGTTTTAGTTTTACTGCAGCAATCTATTTTTAGCTTGTCATTTCAATGTGTAGCAAGGTCTCACAATCATAAAAATCCTGAGTCCTAGAGGGACTAAAGTGGTCATCCAGTTGACCTTACAGATGTAGACAAGACCAGCCTGTCTCCAGGCCTTAGAACTCCAGGGTTGGAGAATCTACTTCATCCCTTAGTATAATTGATCATGAGCCAGAACATTTTTAAAAAAATTTTTTATTCTTATGTTAATCATCATACATTACATCATTAGTTTTAGATATAGTGTTCCATGATTCATTGTTTGTGCATAACACCCAGTGCTCCATGCAGAATGTGCCCTCCTCAATACCCACCACCAGGCTAACCCATCCTCCCACCCCCCTCCCCTCTAGAACCCTGTTTGTTTTTCAGAGTCCATCGTCTCTCATGGTTCGTCTACCCCTCCGATTTCCCCCCTGCATTCTTCCCCTCCCGCTACCTTCTTCTTCTTCTTCTTCTTCTTTTTTTTCTTAACATATATTGCATTATTTGTTTCAGAGGTACAGATCTGAGATTCAAGTGTCTTGCACAATTCACAGTGCTTACCAGAGCACATACCCTCCCCAGTGTCTATCACCCAGTCACCCCATCCCTCCCACCCCACGCCCCACTCCAGCAACCCTCAGTTTGTTTCCTGCAATTAAGAATTCCTCATATCAGTGAGGTCATATGATACATGTCTTTCTCTTTTTGACTTATTTCGCTCAGCATAATACCCTCCAGTTCCAACCACGTCGTTGCAAATGGCAAGATCTCATTCCTTTTGATGGCTGCATAATATTCCATTGCGTATATATACCACCTCTTCTTTATCCATTCATCTGTCCATGGACATCTTGGCTTTTTCCACAGTTTGGCTATTGTGGACATTGCTGCTATAAATATCGGGGTGCACGTACCCCTTTGGGTCCCTACATTTGTATCTTTGGGGTAAATACCCAGTAGTGCAATTGCTGGATCGTATGGTAGCTCTATTTTCAACTTTTTGAGGAACCTCCATACAGTTTTCCAGAGTGGCTGCACCAGCTTGCATCCCCACCAACAGCGTAGGAGGGTTCCCCTTTCTCCGCATCCTCGCCAACATCTGTCATTGAAAGAAACTGAGGAAGGCACAAAAAAATGGAAAAACATTCCATGCTCATGGATTGGAAGAACAAATGACAAATATTGTGAAGATGTCAATGCTACCTAGAGCAATCTACACATTTAATGCAATCCCTATCAAAATACCATCAACTTTTTTCAAAGAAATGGAACAAATCATCCTAAAATTTGTATGGAACCAGAAAAGACCCCGCATAGCCAGAGGAATGTTGAAAAAGAAAAGCAAAGCTGGTGGCATCACAATTCCGGACTTCCAGCTCTATTACAAAGCTGTCATCATCAAGACAGTATGGTACTGGCACAAAAACAGACACATAGATCAATGGAACAGAATAGAGAGCCCAGAAATGGACCCTCAACTCTATGGTCAACTCATCTTTGACAAAGCAGGAAAGAATGTCCAATGGAAAAAAGACAGTCTCTCCAACAAATGGCGTTGGGAAAATTGGACAGCCACATGCAGAAGAATGAAACTGGACCATTTCCTTACACCACACACAAAAATAGACTCCAAATGGTTGAAAGACCTAAATGTGAGATGGGAGTCCCTCAAAATCCTAAAGTAGAACACAGGCAGCAACCTCTTTGACCTCAGCCACAGCAACTTCTTCCTAGAAACATCGCCAAAGGCAAGGGAAGCAAGGGCCAAAATGAACTATTGGGACTTCATCGAGATCAAAAGCTTTTGCACAGCAAAAGAAACAGTCAACAAAACCAAAAGACAACCGACAGAATGGGAGAAGATATTTGCAAATGACATATCAGATAAAGGGCTAGTATCCAAAATCTATAAAGAACTTATCAAACTCAACACTCAAAGAACAAATGATCCAATCAAGAAATGGGCAGAAGACATGAACAGACATTTTTCCAAAGAAGACATCCAAATGGCCAACAGACACATGAAAAAGAGCTCAATATCGCTCGGCATCAGGGAAATCCAAATCAAAACCTTAATGAGATACCACCTCACACCAGTCAGAATGGCTAAAATTAACAAGTCAGGTTTCCCACTGCTTTTAAAATAATCTCTCTACTTCTCACCATGGTTGTAAATCCCTGTGTAGTATGTTTTTTGCCTGCCTATCAGCCTCATCTTCTCCTGTTCGATCCTCTCCACACTCTGGCCCACGGTACTCTTTTCAGGGCTCGAATGTGGAGCAGTCTCCACATGGCCTCATGGCTCTGATACAGGGTGGAATCCACTTCCATCTGTGCCCTGCACTTTGACATATAACTGCCACTCATTCTAGATCCTTAGATCTCATTTTAAACACTCTCAGTTTGGCCTTCCCTGACCTCCAGTGACAGATGTGGTCCCTCTGCTATTATGTTCTCATAACATCCTGCTCTTCCCTATCATACCCCCATCCTAAGTTACTTTCAGTTTTATTTGTTCGATTTTCTATCTTCTCTCCTTGATTGTAAAATCCATGGGAAAAGAAATGGCTCTGTCTTTATGATACTGCTTTTATTTATTGTTGCTAGAATGATTGTCATGAACTTGGTGGCTTCATCAACAGAAACCTATTCATGCTGACTTCTAGAGTCCAGAAGTCTGAACTCAGTATCACTAGGCCTAAATTGGCATATTATCAGGGGACTGCACTTCCTCTAGAAGCTCAAGGAGAGAATCCCTGTCTTGCCTCTTCCAGTGATTACTGGGGGCTGCCAGGATTCTTTGGTTCACAGCTGCATCATTCCAATCCTGAAGGCCAGCATCTCCAAAACTCTTTGTTCCTTTTTACATTGCCGCCTTTTCTGCTCATGTCAGATCTCTCTTTCCCTCCCTCTTGTAAGGGCACATGCACGTACATTTAGGATGCACCCAAATAATCTAGGATAGTCTCCCCATCTCAATATCCTTGACTCAATCACATGTGAACCCTTTCTACAAACCAAGTCCCATTGACAGAGATTAGGACATAAATTTGGGGGGCTGTTCTGGAGTCTATCACACTGCTGAATTCCTAGTCCTGTCTTCTATTCTCAGTTAGATATGTAGGTATGTGTAAATATATACTCTGTGATTTTATCGGCCAACTCATTTTAAACTTTTAAATGTATGTAAAAGTAATATTTTGCTTCACTGAAGTCAATGCCTCCTTTGTTGTGAATAAGTTTCCACAAGTACACAAGCTGAAAACTCAGCTAGCTTGCTTTTCCCCTATCATCAGGAGCAGGTTTAGAATCTTTTAACTCCATGGGTTAGAAGTTAGGCCCTGCTGACTGTCCAACTCAGTCCAGTTTCTCAGCGATCAGGCCCTCTCAGAAATGGCAGAGGATTGAACTCAATAATAAGAGTATGCTAGCACAATACAAAGTTTCATCATATTGACTGGAAGGCAAGAATGAGGCTCATTTTTCAGGGTTAGTAAAGATACATAGCCATCCATTGGTGAGAAAAGAGTTAGAGACAGGAGCAAGACCCCTTACCAGTTGTGTGAAATAATAATATTGGTGTAGATGACCTTTAGCTTTTATGCCAACAATAAAATAAAGAGATTCTATCAAACATATGTTTCGGATCAATGGTATTTTTATTGCAGGAAATACAGGGCTATTTATGAGTCCATACCCCTCTCCTTTTAAGCTACAAATGCCACATCATCTTTTCTTCTCTCTTGTCTTGGGGAGGCCGATAACTGTATCACCTTCATCATATGGATTGCAGATCACCTGATGCCATTCTGGAATCCCTCTGATTGAGATTGGACCAATGATTATCGAATTTTATAGATAGAGCTCTCATATTTAATCTCATTTTATTACCACAATAAACCTTTGAGGATGATATTCTTATTCATTCTAATGTTAGAGAAAGTCAATTTCATTGTATATTTGATAGGCCCAGGAGTGGTGTTTTAGCTTGAAGTTTAGGCATCTGGATTTATCTCAACTTCCTTAGGCTGGAAGAAGAAATAATATCTACAGAGTATTCACTCTTTGTCCAATATCATGCTATGGACATACAAGTCTTGAAAGCCACACCACCCAGCATCATTAATACCATCATGTGGGGCTGGTAAAGAAACAAGTTTAGAGGAATTTCTCTGAAAATACAGTGGGATGACATGGCAAAGGTAAGATTTAAGCCCAAGACTGAATATTTAAAATGTCATCTGTCTCCTACCTTGAAACAAGCCAGACCCAAAAAGACAAAGACTCTAGGATTCTCCTTGTAGGAGGTACCCAAAGTAGTCTCAGAGTTAGAGCATAGATTGGCGGCTGCCCGGGGCTGGAGAAAGAGGAGAATGAGGAGTTAGTGTTTGATGGGTAGTTTCAATGGAGGAAGATGAGAATGTTCTGGAGGTGGGTGGTGGTGATGGTTGCAGACAACGTGAAGGTACTTAATGTCACCGACCTCTACACATGAAACTGGTTGAACTGGTAGATTCTATGTGACATATATTTTACCACAATAAAAAAATGTGATTTTCCTGCATAGGTTCACTTGTTAACTGAGAAATTGTTCATGGAGGCCAAGGACACAAGCCCCAACAGTTGACAGAAGGGATTAAGTAGCATTTTGCCTCAGAGAGAGGGCCGAATAAGCACATTTATCTTTCTCATCTCAGATATCCGTTATTCTATTATTTTTATTGTAAAAGTTTTCCAGAGGCAATTTTTCCTCTGAAAGCATGATTAAGACTCTCCTTTTTAAAAATGAAATATTTATCCTCCCATGACCGAAACTGAAGGTGTCGTAAGGAGCAAAATGTAAATTGTTTGGAGAAAAATAAATGTGCAGAACACAGCCCCTAGCTTCCCTTCATGGAGTGTTTGTCATTTAAATGATCTGAAGCAACCCTGAAAGGAGATGCCAGGGAAAAGACCTTCTCACTGTGCAGGTACTCCAAGAAAAGAAGAAATGGTTAACCAAAATGTAATGCAGGTGAAGAGTGAGAGAAAGCCATGAATATAAATAGAGGCATGAATACAATGCGTTGTCTATTACTTTCATACACCAAAGAGCGAGGAGTGGTGATTAAGCAAATGGATATAAATCCTGTAATTTCTTCTTTCTGACTTTCCCTTGGTTTCATCTCTATAGGGGGCCATTCTGCTCCAATTAACCTCAGTTGCCAGGTCCATGATATAGAAGTCTTTTGAGTCAAGTTGGCACCAAATGGCTTTTGCTTGGTTTAGCTGAGAAAAAAATACATTTGAAGGAGCAGATTTGCTGTCTACACCACGGATCTGGACTGTCCCCCATTAGACACGTTAAGACAAACTCCTGCAATCAAGTCACTGAATGGAGTAGCTTTAAGGCATTTGTATGTGGCATCTGTGAAGCCAACAAGTAAGGAGGGCTAAGTAGCTATTGCTTTGAAACTAAGTTACACATAGGATTAATTTTGTTTTATTTAAAACACTTCATTGCAAGGGAGGAGAGAGTTCACTTGAATTACGTTTTAAGATTAAAGAAAGGGAAAATGAGTAACAGAGGAGGAATCTTCCTATGTGAATGTGAATCAGTTTTCATCTTGTGGGTTTATATCAAGGGTGTGTGTATGTGTGTGTGTGGTTGTATGGAAATAACGTTCAGACACTTGTGGGCTGGTGGCATTGTTAATCTGTAGGCACTATTTGCATGGATTTGTTTGCAGAGTGTGGAAGGAGGAGGTCCTGCAAGAAGCTTTCTTCAAATGTGCTTGAAGACAAAGACAGGAGAATGGAGTGAGGCGATGCTGGGGAGTGGAGAACACTGAATGCTCTCTATTTTCAGGAAGATCTCATTGGCTGAGGTTGGGCCCTTTGGAGGGAAGCAAAGCAGACTAAGGTGAAACACTTTTCCTAGGGACTCTGTGAGACTTGGAACATAAGCAGCCCCGCTCTGTGTCCAGGAGACAAAATGTGTTATGGAGTCGGGGAGGAAGCATTCCTCCCTTCCTCCCTTCCTCCCTTCTTCCCTTCCTCCATTCCTTCCCTCCCTCCCTCTCTCCTTTCTTTCTTTCTTTCTTTCTTTCTTTCTTTCTTTCTTTCTTTCTTTCTTTCTTTCTTTCTCTCTTTCTTTTTCTTTCTTCCTTTCTTTCCTTCTTTCTTTCTGTCTTTCCTTCTTTCCTTCCTTCTTCCTTCCTTCCTTCCTTCCTCCCTTCCTTCCTTCCTTCCTTCCTTCCTTCCTTCCTTCCTTCCTTTCTTTATTTATTTGAGAAAGAGAGAGTGCACTAGCAGGAGGGGCAGAGGGAGAGGGAGAGTCAATCCTAAGCAGACTCTGGGCTGAGAGTGGAACCCCACATGGGGCTCAATCTCACAATTGTGAGACCATGACCTGAGCTGAAACCAAAAGTTTGACACTTAACCGACTGCCACCCAGACGTCCCTCTCCCTCCTTCTTGGAAACATCTTGTCTCTGGTTTGGCCAAAACCAAAGGGAAGAAATTTTTATTTGGGTTGGTGACTTTGGGAGGCCCGAGGGGATGGAACTTTTAGCATGAAAGTCAGTTTTCTCAAGAAAGACCCTAGGTTCTCAGGAAGGGACTTCAGCAAGAAGAACATGGAATAATGAGTTAAGTACATGTGGGACAATCTGAGAACCTCCAGGAAATAAAGAGGAGAGATTGTTAAGAGCTGATGTCCTGCAACCTGCAGGCAGGAGCCACACTCCCAGGAAGTATGAATGATTCCATTAAACCTGTCTATGAAGGGGTGATGCCTGGGAAATACTGGCTTCTTCTCTGCTTTACACCAGGACTTCATTCCACATTTCCAGTCATGGGCTTTTTCCTTTTTAAGAGAAATAAATATAGGGAACTTTATTTCTAACAAATGTTTAGACTTATAAAAGAAATAACTGACTCCATCAAGACAAAACCCAGTGTTGGTCTCTCAAATATCATCTCCACTGATCTTCACCGCATGCCTCCATGACAATTTTTGGCTTACAGGTGAAGGAAAAGGGCAAGGATATTAACATTTATTAAGACCCAAATGCATTTTGGGTACCACATCGGCAATTTTACCTGCTTTTTCCCATCAAGTATTGCGATCACCTTGGGAGGTAGGTATTATTTCTTACCATGACCAAAAGTGGAAACTGAAACTCAGGAAGAACAATGGCTCTAGAACAAAGCCACTCTTTCCTCACATTCTCCTGAACACAGTGGGGTGCTGGCCATTAAGGGGGAATCTCAAAAGGGAAAGACAGTTGCTCTTGAGGAGCTGCAGAGAGCCAAGAGGGAAGGGTGCTTGGAGAGAGTGTGAGATGAAGCCTGGGGTGACTCTACCCAGTGCCATGTGTGGTCTTTGCACCTGCACCCCCATGAGGCAATACTACAGACATCTCATTTTCTCCCATGTGGTTTGGTGAACTCTCTCCTGGTTCTTCAAGGATACCCATTTACCTGATCTGCCATGAGCTGCCATGGCCGAGAGGCTGCTTTTCCAGTACCAGCTTCCAGCCACTGTAATAAGCTCCAAACTGTGTCTCACCCCCGTTATGTCAAGTTTTGTGCCCTTCTCCCTCCTCAAACCCTCCTTCTTGGAGCTGTTAAATGTTCTTGTCAAAAGCAACTATTTACAGGCCATTAACAACAGAACGGATGATTAGGCTCTTTCCAGGCCTGATGAATAATGCATGCTGCCAGGCAGTGAGTTTACCATCCACTACAGGGCTCTTTGAGGAAAAGTGTCATTGAAGAGTGTGCTGTTCAATTTCTGAGATCTGAATGATTTGAAGAAATAATTGCATTTTAGTGCGTGGAAGAAAAAGTTATTCTTTGTGAGCTCTGTTCATTTGGGCAAAAGCAGAGGAAAGATAAGCTTGTCCAGTTCTCTTTCTTCCAGATATTTTCTTTTTCCTTCCTTCCCTCCACCCTTCCCATCCCCTTGCACCTTTGTGGTAACATAGCCCACAGGTGCATTAGCCCATAAGGTCCAGCTGTAGCTGTACACCTCATTTCTGCTACCTAATCCATGCCTAAAGGCATCACTGCATTTCCATTTAAGTCCTAACCACATTTCCTCTCCAGTTTCCTTTAAAAAGTAAGGCTTATATGAAGTTAAGTGTATTCACAGGACTAAGTACTATTTGTACACCACCAGTCCTGTGGGTGGCTCTCTACTGTGTATCCTCTCTAAATACACCCATTTTCAAGATTTGTCTGGGGATCTGTTTGGCAAGATCTATCAGCTTGCAGAAACTCATGGGGAAGAATTTCCTGGGTGTGGAAAAAGTGGAGATGCACAGTCCTCATCCAAAATAACACAGTTAGTCATGGGGAAGGCCAGTTTTGGGGGCTCCATGGTACAAATTGTTTCAATTGTCCTATATAGTCCACTCTGGAAAGACTCCTACCTGTGTCCTAGAGATAATGGGTTATGATAAATTTGGGGAGAAAAAGAAGGAAATATCTTTCTCAAAAGCAGGTCATTTGTCAGATGCTGGCTGGTTTCTTGGAGATGTGGAATCATCTGCCATGTTTCATCTTTGTCACATGACTGTCTATGAACAAAGGGCAGTGTTAAGGCCTCACTGGCAGTGGGAGGGGCTTCACACACCTGATGGAACTGGCACTGGATGGACAGAGGGACGGACTCCTTGGGAAACAAAGAGTTCAATATCTCCCAGGAACTAGAAGCATCCAACACTTGCTTGGCTTTTGAGGCCCTCCCTCGCTGGGTTCCTGGACCCACTTCTCTTGGGTGTCTACCCCTTAACTACCTCCCTCTTTAATGCCCTTCCTAAGTGTGCTGGACATATGCACCGCCAGAACCATTTATGAATCTGGGTGTGACTTAGGTTTGCTCACAAACAGGACTTCAGCCTCCATTCCTTTTATCCTTCCTTGGAGGATGGAATACATATGTATTGGCTTTCTTTCTCCCCATTGTTTGATTATATGAGGTTAGAAAGGGATTGTCTTAGATAAAAAAAAAAAAATGTGTCTGCTGTTCATGATGACCACAGGGCCATGTTGGAAAGTTCTAGAAACTATGAATTGTCCCAAGTTCAACCCTATCCAGATATACAGAGGTTATAGGCATTCAACATCATGGTTTCAATAAACACATTTTGATAGTAGGAAATTGCATGTCTCCATTTGTATTTGGACACCTCTTATGCTTAGCTTCACATCCTCCCACTCACGTTATACTTGAAACATTGCTGTAATAACCAGATTTGCCTAGTGGCCATATCCTCAGCTTCACCTCATATGTCTTGCTCTCTACCCTCTGTAGTATGTGCTTCCTGCAGGAAGCTGCCCAGAATTCACAAATGCAAGGGAGTCAATGTCCAGAGGGCAATATTGGCCAACAGGAGACTGGAGCAAGTGGATGACCACCACTGTCTTCCATCATTCAGGTGAGCCATTCTAAGGTTCATTCCAGGGAGCAACTCAAGGAGTGTATGTGAGATTGAGCCCAGTGCCCCCCTGTGTAGATCCATCAGGACTACACCCTTTTTCCCTCTCCTTCTCTTTTTTACTCTTCCTTGGTCCCCACTCTAGTTCACTGGTCGCTTCTTCAAATGAACTAAACACACACAAGCCCTGTTCTGATCTCTGCTTTGGAGATCAGCTGGAGTCTGAGCTAAGACATCCTTTGTTTATGGTTTGATTTTATGTCTCTTTTAAATAGCATGTGATACCTCTACAGGTTATCTCTCCAGTTCCCTCCTCTGGTCTAGGTTTCTCATATCCATTCTCTCCATCTCTTTGCCTTCTATTCTCACCCCATCCTCCATGTCTGAGTCTCCCATTCTGCTACAAAGTGATTAAGGACTTTATGGGCATTGGTTTGCTTGCTGAATTGTTGGACTGGGCTATCCAGAAACCATCTCTCTTGTTCAGGGGGATTCTAGACTGAGAGTCTTGGTGGGAAGCAGAACCCTAAAGATGTCCTAATAAGGACCCCATTTCTTTGGCTGTCCCCTGTGGCCAGAACATGGGCATATAGTCCAGGCTTGGCCAACCGGATGCGTCCATTTGGGAAAGTGATTCTTAAGCAACTGACATAAAAACACAGTGATTATTGCCCACATACTCATAGTAGAAGTGGTGGGATCAAGAATGTGGCCCCGACAGCATAGATTGACCAGGTCAGTAGTGCTGGTGGCTATGTAGCCACCTGCCACGTGGCCATGCTCCTGCCACATGGCCATGACTGCTTCCGATGTCCAGTCTCCACGCTCATCTTCCAAGCCTGGTCTAGCAGCCTCCCTGTCTGCCCTACAGTCTTTCATGATTTACTTTGCAGCCTGAGTTGGCCAGAACCTCTCTCTGTTGCTTGTGATAAAAAACACAGGGTCTTTTTTCCCCCCCTCAAAGACCCCTTTCAGCTTCAGGTTAAATTCATACCATTACACATAGCCTGGTTCTCTGTTAGCCAATTACGAGTTAACCTCTGTTCTGGGCTTAGAAATGATCCTCTAGCCTCTGTCAAAATGGCCTGTTTCTCTCTGTATCCCTTTGAATGCAATACATCCTTTCAAGAGCTCCTTTATATTTTCCTCCAAGCACAGCCCGAGGAGCACTGGACCCATGAGCAGGTTGCAGCCCACCTTCCACATTCGCTCTTGGTCACATCTGTTCCTCTGCTGCAGGGGGTTTCTTGAATCCCAGATGCTTTGACCAAAGTCTGTTTAATCACAATCACTGGAAAACTTTTGTGGCAAACTAGTCAATTCTCTTTTATCCAGTAATGGTAAATTAACAGGAGGCGTAGTTGTTTTCTAAAGCTTCTACAAAGGCATTCTGAAAGTGGAGTGAGGAAACGCTTTTGAAATATATGTAATCTTTGAAAGAAATACAGGATATGAAGAATATACTTACACTGAATCATGCTGTGCCTCACCATTCCATCTGATCAATGGAGCAAGTGTTTTGAGGAACAAGTCACTTGCTCCAACAGGTTTTGCCTTTGGAATAGCTTTATGTATTAGGATGTCGGGTCCCTTAATGTCATCCACAGATTACAAAACCAGACATCTATGGTGTTTCGTTTTTTTTTTGTTTTTTTTTTTAATAATCCTTTCATCGTTCTCAGGCAATGCACACGGGTAGCGGCACTGCCTTTCCCCACCTCTAGGGGGCGCTATTCATATCCTAGTGTTTGCCAAGGCTTCTCTCCTCAATTTTGCCAATGCAGGACCAGCGCAGCCAGGGACAGCCGCCCTTGGAGTGAGAAACATAAAAAAACACAAATTATTAGAAATGAAGGAATGATTCCCCGGTCCCTTTGATGAAACCCCCAGCGGGTGTGCAATTAATTCCCAGCAGAAGTACTGAAGTCTGGGCGGGTTTATAAGCTGCAAAGAAATGTCTCATTTATATTCCACTTTCAGAGATAAGGAAAAGGTATTTCAAGGCACTTTAGTCACTCTCTGGCACTTGCAACTTATGGATAGCTCTGTTAAAAGTGGGGATTTAAAACGTGAATAATAAAACCACTTTAGAAGATATTATTTTTTATACCAGTATATTTTTTTCCCCTCTTCTTTTTCTAAGGTGAATGTGCAATATGAATTGGTATCAACAGACACAGGAAAGATACCAAATGATTTGCCCGGTGGGGATAAAGCTTCCCAGCTCCTAGCTCCTGCAGAACAGACTGCTGATTGCAAGACCGGATCCACCCACTGGGTTCCTCCCCGCTGTTTGGAGCTTCTGCAAGAAAGTCCATTGTTTCTACAGAAGCAGGGGTGGATTCATGATTTTTTTTTTTTTTTCTATGTGGGTGTTGCTAGTCAATGACAAACGCCATCCAAAAGGCAGATGATTTTGATCCTTTACTGGCAGAGTCTCATTGGGGTCCTCAACTCATAACTCATTGAGACAGTCCCAGGTGAATTCCATTCCTGCATCCTAACTGCCCAGAGAGGGCTGCCCTGGGCTGGATAGGCTACAGATTTCAAAGGTTAGAAGCTGCTAGAAGCATTGAAACAACTGAAGATTAATAATGAATTGCACAACTGTTACTGTGAACTAAGGAAACTTAGTGGACAGGAACCTGGGGCTATTTCTTTATCAATTCATGAGACTTCTTTCTCCCCAGGCAATCTAGCTGTGTGTATCAAAGGGTAGAAGATACATAGCCTTTGGCCAACCAGTTCAACACCTGGGATTTAAAAAAAAATTACCTTTATTTTTAAAATAGTATTTTCACATGATTCAAAATTGAAAAAAAAATTAAAGTACATAATTAAAAAATCTCTCACACTCCTGTCTTCTAAAGACCCAGTGTCCCTCCATACAAGCAACTGGTATTAAGTTTCTTGTATTTTCTTCTAGAGAGATATATATGGATTATACAAACAAATCCACATATACGTTTCTCCCTCCATTTTTTAAAATACAAATTATACCAATTTTGCTTGGATTTTTTTAAATAAACATTTTGGGGGAATAATTTTAGATTTATAAAAAAAGTTATGAAGGTAACACAGAGTTTTTATATACCCTTTACCCAGTTTCATCTTATATTGATATAGCACATTTGTCAAAACAAATTAAACTCAGTGCAATATAATTAGTGAAACTACAGACTTTATTTGGACTTCATCGGTGTTTTCACTAATGTCTATTCTGTTTCAGTATCGAAATCCAGCATAGACCGTATTGCATTTATTTTATTTTTTAAAGATTTTATTTATTTAGGGGCGCCTGGGTGGCTCAGCCAGTTAAGTGTCTGCCTTCAGCTCAGGTCATGATCCCAGGGTCCTGGGATTGAGCCCCGCGTCGGGCTCCCTGCTCAGCGGGGAGCCTGCTTCTCCCTCTCCCTCTGCTGTTCCCCCTGCTTGTGCTCTCTCTGACAAATAAATAAAATCTTTTTTAAAAAATTTATTTATTTGAGAGAGAGTACATGAATGGGGGTGGGGAAGGGGCAGAGGTAGCCAGATAGAGGGAGAAGCAGACTCTTTACTGAACAGGGAGCCCAATGCGGGGCTCGATCACAGGACCCCAAGATCATGACCTGAGCCAAAGGCAGATGCTCAACTAACTGAGCCACCCAGGTGCCCCGACTGCATTGCATTTAAAGATGTATTCTTCCTTCCCTCCCTCCCTTCCTTCCTCCCTCCCCCCCCACTTCCATACCTCTTTGTCTCTCTGTTTTTCCTTTTCTCCCTTTCTTCTACTTATATAGTAAAATTAACTTTGGCGTATATGGGTACTGGGGGGACGAATGGGGGTACAGTTTTTCACACATGTTTTGGGAAACCATCACCATAGTGAGCAGACAGAGCAATTCCATCTCCCTGAAAATCTACCTCCTTTTCCCACCCTTTCCCCCTGGCAACCACTGTTCTGATCTCCCTCCCTGGAATTCACTCTAGTTTTGTCTCTTTCAGAATGTCATCAAAATGCAGTCATGCAGCTTGTAATCCTTTTGAGACTGATTTCTTTTACTCAGCATAACGCCCCTGAGATATGGCACGTACCAATACCCACCAATTCCTTTTCACTACTGGGTAGTGTTCCCTGTGGATGTACCACTGATTGTTTATCCGTTCACCACTGAACATCGGTTTTGTTTTAATTACTCTATCTTGAAACTCTTAGGAGTTTATGCTGACCATATGCAAAGATTTCCATCAAAACATTATTATTGTCATTATTTTTAAATTCAGAACTAATGTGTGATTGTTAAAAAAAAAAAAAAAGAAGAAGAAGAAAAAAAGCCCAAATGTTGTCGATGTGAAGAAACAAAATGTGGATGCTCTCTCTTGACCCCAAATACAAATGAAGGCGATAAGAAGGTCTCAGCAGTTTTCTCTGCCTCCTTCTACAATTGTTTCATTTTTTTATGCTCTTTTTTATAAGCTCCCCTAAATATCAGGCTTATGCTTTAAATGTATATTATATATTTTTTTAAGTATCTGTGATATATTTATATAGTTTGGAGAGTAGTGATAAGATGATCATGGTGGTGCCCATCATGTCGGTTAAGAAAGACCAATCCAAGGACCTCTCTAGTTCTCGGTGTTCTTGTCCTTCCCAGACCAATTCCCTGCCTCCCTCACAGGCACAACCACTGTTTTATCTTCATGTTCATCATTCCCTTTATAGTTCCTTTATACGTACACACATAGAGATACCTAAGCAATACATTACTTTGTTTTGCCTGTTTTTGATCTGTAATAAATGGAATCATGCTGGATGTGTCATTTTGTATTTTCTCTTCCACTAAATCTGAGTTTTTGAGACCCATGTTGATATATAAAGATGTTTTATTTATTTCCACCCCTAGATGATATATAATTGCATGAATACATCTAAATTTATATATCTGCTCCATTATTGAAAAACGTGTGTGTGTGTTTTAAAGTTTTTGGTATTACAAGAAAACATTGCCAAGAACATTCTTGTATATGGCTTAGGAGGAAAATTGCTATGTAGACAGGTATGTGTATTTACCCTGTTTTTGGACAGTTCAACTTGTATCTAAAGTAGTTGGTCAAAGTTATATTCTGGCCAGCAGTGTACAGAGTTTCTCTCACTCCACTTCCTTGTCAACACTTGATATGATAGATCTTTTTATTTTTGCCAATCTGGTGGGTATGGGTTAGAATCTGATTTGGGTTTTACTTTGCATTTTCCTGACTGCTGATGGGTAAAGGCATATGGAGTTTGAGTATTTTGACAATTCTTAGTTCTTTTATGAAATACTTATACAAAAAAAGATTTTTATATCTTTCATTCGTTGAAATGGGATGTTTTATCATTTCATTGTTGTCTCATAAAAGTTTTTTTGAAAAAATTCAGAATACTAATCCTTTGTTGGTTATAAATGGTACATACCTCATCTCTCCATGGCATGGCTTATATTTTTATCCCTTTAAAGTATCTTTGATGAACTGAAGTTTATTGCTGGTGAATGAAATGTCTTTTCCTTGATGGTATGTGATTTTTGAATCTTGTTTAGAAATTTTTTACTACCTTAGGATCATGAAGATATTTATATATATATGTATATATATATATATATATATTTTTTTTTTCCTACAAGGTATCAAGTTAGATTTTTCAGTTTGAGTCCTTAATCTGTCTGGAATTGATAAAACACAGTTTGAGTAGTATTTAAGAATAAGGATTTTAAAATCAGTCCATCTGAGTTTTTTTTTTTTTTTAAAGATTTTATTTATTTATTTTGAGAGAGAGAGAATGAGAGAGAACACATGAGAGGGGATAGGGTCAGAGGGCAAAGCAGACTCCCTGCTGAGCAGGGAGCCCGATGCGGGACTCGATCCAGGGACTCCAGGATCATGACCTGAGCCAAAGGCAGTCACTTAACCAACTGAGCCACCCAGGCGCCCTCCATCTGAGTTTTGAATCACAGCTCTTATTCCTTGGTAAATTTCAATATGTGCAAATTTCAACCTGAGCAAATTTAATCGTGGACAAGTTCCTTGACCTCTCTGTGTCTTAGTTCATCATATGTAAGATAAGGTTTATTTTATTTTATTAATTTTTTTTAGTAAGGGTAATTAAAAAAAAAAACCCTCATATTACATTGTAGCTCTGAGTTTCAAATGAGTTAACATCTATTAAGTGCTAGAAATCTAAAATCTTAACTATGTATGGTATAAAGTAGGAGCCCAATTTTATATCTTTATATGGATAATTTAGTTGTCCTAGCATCATCTATTAAATAATCTATCCTACCCCAGTGACCTCCAGTTCCACTGTGTCATACATCAGATCCTGGTATGTGTGCCTGTGTGTATTTTAAGGCTATTTTCCACTGACCTATTTGCATATTCCTGCATAAATGATGCATTTTCTTAATAAGAAGTCTTACTTACTGATGGGGGAATTTCTTCCATCTCTCTCCTTCTTGGGGATATCTTGCTCATCTGGTGCTTTGTTCTTTGAAATAAATTTGAGAATTACTAAAATCCATGAACAAGGAAAATATTGGATTATCTATTGGAATTGCATTGAATTCAATTAGGTAGATCCAATGACTTTAGGATATTGAGACCTAGCTTCTCTGTTTGGGTCTTTTAAATGTCCCTTAATACAGTTTTATAATTTTCCTTAAAAAGGTCTTGCACATCTGACATTAGATTAATTCTTAATTACCTTACATTATGTGGCTTTGATAAATGTTGCTTTATTTAAAATTGAATTTTCTGATTATTTTTTGCTATTGAATAAAATGCAGTTGACTTTTTTAATGTTAAGAAATCTGTCTAAACTCTTATGAATTTAATCATTTGTACTTACATTTTTTTTTAAAGGAGGTTTCCCTATATAGTAATCACATCTTTTCTAATAATGACAATTTTGTTTCTTACTTTTCAACCTCTCGTTTTATTGCATTACCTAAGACCTTCAGCATTCTGTGGAATAGGAAGGATAATATCAACCATTTGATTTTATTTCTGATTTTAGAAGGAGTGCTTTTAATATTTCATCAATGGCTCAGCTGTTTGTTGTAGATTTATTATGGATCCTCTTCTATTCCTAAATTGTTAAGGGATTTGTCTTTATTGGTTGTCCTATTTTATCAAATGCTCCTTCTGGACCTATTAAGAGGATAAAGGATTTTTTTATCTTTTAAAATTTTCAGAAAGATTTCATATAATATTTAGAGTATATGTCTCCCTGGAGTGGTGGGGGGTGGGAGGGATGGGGTGGCTGGGTGATAGACATTGGGGAGGGTATGTGCTATGGTGAGCACTGTGAATTGTGTAAGACTGATGAATCACAGACCTGTACCTCTGAAACAAATAATACATTATATGTTAAAAAAAAATAGAGTATATGTCTCTTGAATATTTAACAGAACTTTTTCTAATATAATCTGGTTTGTATTTGTGGGAAAATCTGTAACTGATGATTCAACTTATTTAAAGGCTATAATATTCTGCTTTTAAATATTTTGTAAGCAGTTTTGATAAGCCATATTTTCAAGGGATTTGCCTATTTACATAAGTTGTCAACTTTATTGGTGTAGAGATTTAAAAAATGTTTTATTTTTGTAATTTCTACTACAACTATAAATTCTATTCTTTCTAATTCTTAATTTCTTATTTGTGACTCCCCATTATTTTTTAAATCACTCTTGGAGGACTCATTTTTTTTTTTTATTCTTCTCAAAGAAGTAATTTTGACCTTGTTAATCCCCTGTATTGTACTGGTATTTTCTTTTTTATTAATTTCTTCCCTCGTCTTAATTATTTTCTTTTGTCCACTTTTTTAGGGAGTTTATTTTGTTTCTCTTTTCTGTGATTCCTTCCTTGGGTCTGTCTAACTCATTAATTATCAGTACGTATTTTAATCAATCTGCTCAGGCTATCCATTTTCCTTTAAATATTGCAGTAGCTCTATCCCACAAATTTTAATGTCTTTCATGCAATTAATGGCCAAGCAGCAAGCAGCACATGTATGTGTCAGGCTATAGGAACTGTGTGCATTTGGAAAAACATCATGGGGGCCGGATGGGATCAGGTCTTGTAGGTCCCTCATGGCCCCATCCCCCCTGGGGCTGCTGCTCACAGCAGTCTGGAAGGCTCCATAGTCACACTCTGGGAGTGTATACCAAGTAGGAAAACAATGGCTCTGGAACACAATGGCAGTATGATATGGGAGGACCTGTTCTCCAGCCCCACCCCGCCTACTCTGTGTTCACAGCTGGGTAGAAACAGCTTGGGCACGTTCCTTGGGCACAATCAGGAGAACTGAAGTTCTGGGCCTGAGGAGGTTTCCTGGAACCTTGCATAAGACTATCCCCTCTCTGGCCAGGCAGCCTGCAGGGGATCAGTATTTTTCTGGTTAACCCTTATTTACCAGTATTGTTTTCAGTATCATTCCAAGTATTTCTATTCCTTCATTTTCCTTTTGTTGTTAGTATTGTTGCATATATTACATCTACATATAAAACAAACCCATTGATTCATTGTTATGTGTATCACTTTATATAATTTTATGTGTTTTAAAGAAGCTGAGAGATGAAAAGATAGCAAGAATATATTTATAAAGTTTTGTTACATTAACCTTTTCTTATTATTTCTGGTTTCCTTATTTTGTCCTGTAAATTTGAGTTACCATATGGTGTCATCTTTTTTAAAAAATTTTTTAATTGTTATGTTAATCAACATACATTACATCATTAGTTTTAGATGTAGTGTTCCATGATTCATTGTTTGTGCATAACACCCAGTGCTCCATGCAGAACGTGCCCTCTTTAATACCCATCACCAGGCTAACCCATCCTCCCACCCCCCTCCCCTCTAGAACCCTCAGTTTGTTTTTCAGAGTCCATCATCTCTCATGGTTCGTCTCCCCCTCCGATTTCCCCCCTGCATTCTTCCCCTCCTGCTATCTTCTTTTTTTCTTGACATATATTGCATTATTTGTTTCAGAGGTACAGATCTGAGATTCAACAGTCTTGCAAATTCACAGCGCTTACCAGAGCACATACCCTCCCCAGTGTCTATCACCCAGTCACCCCATCCCTCCCACCCCACCCCCCCACTCCAGCAACCCTCAGTTTGTTTCCTGTGATTAAGAATTCCTCATATCAGTGAGGTCATATGATACATGTCTTTCTCTGTTTGACTTATTTTGCTCAGCATAATAAGCGGTTCCAGTTCCATCCATGTCATTGGAAATGGCAAGATCTCATAGCTTTGATGGCTGCATAATATTCCATTGTATATATATACCACCTCTTCTTTATCCACTCATCTGTCCATGGATATCTTGGCCTTTCCACAGTTTGGTTATTATGGACATTGCTGCTATAAACATCGGGGTGCATGTACCCCTTCGGATCCCTACATTTTTGTCTTTGGGGTAAATACCCAGTAGTGCAATTGCTGGATTGTACGGTAGCTCTATTTTCAACTTTTTGAGGAACCTCCATCCTGTTTTCCAGAGTGGGTGCACCAGCTTGCATTCCCACCAACAGTGTAGGAGGGTTCCCCTCTCTCCGCATCCCCACCAACATCTGTTGTTTCCTGACTTGTTCATTTTAGCCATTCTGACTGGTCTGAGGTGGTATCTCATTGAGGTTTTGATTTGGATTTCCCTGATGCCGAGCGATATTGAACACTTTTTCATGTGTCTGTTGGCCATTTGGATGTCTTCTTTGGAAAAATGTCTGTTCATGTCTTCTGCCCATTT
This sequence comes from Neomonachus schauinslandi, assembly GCF_002201575.2. NCBI lineage: Eukaryota > Metazoa > Chordata > Mammalia > Carnivora > Phocidae > Neomonachus > Neomonachus schauinslandi. The sequence continues at coordinate 131,285,932 of NC_058411.1, read as the reverse complement.
CTTGATTGGATTCTTTGTTCTTTGGGTGTTGAGTTTGATGAGTTCTTTATAGATTTTGGATACTAGCCCTTTATCTGATATGTCATTTGCAAATATCTTCTCCCATTCTGTCGGTTGTCTTTTGGTTTTGTTGACTGTTTCTTTTGCTGTGAAAAAGCTTTTATCGTGATGAGGTCCCAATAGTTCATTTTTGCCCTTGCTTCCCTTGCCTTTGGCGATGTTTCTAGGAAGAAGTTGCTGTGGCTGAGGTTGAAGAGGTTGCTGCCCGTGTTCTCCTTTAGGATTTTGATGGACTCCCGTCTCACATTGAGGTCTTCCAACCATTTTGAGTCTATTTTTGTGTATAGTGTAAGGAAATGGTCCAGTTTCATTCTTCTGCATGTGGCTGTCCAATTTTCCCAACACCATTTGTTGGAGAGACTGTCTTTTTTCCATTGGACATTCTTTCCTGCTTTGTCAAAGATGAGTTGACCATAGAGTTGAGGGTCCATTTCTGGGCTCTCTATTCAGTTCCATTGATCTATGTGTCTGCTTTTGTGCCAGTACCATGCTGTCTTGATGATGACAGCTTTGTAATAGAGCTGGAAGTCTGGAATTGTGATGCCGCCGGCTTTGCTTTTCTTTTTCAACATTCCTCTGGCTATGCGGGGTCTTTTCTGGTTCCATACAAATTTTAGGATGATTTCTTCCATTTCTTTGAAAAAAGTGGATGGTATTTTGATGGGGATTGCATTGAATGTGTAGATTGCTCTAGGTAGCATTGACATCTTCACAATATTTGTTCTTCCAATCCATGAGCATGGAACGCTTTTCCATTTCTTTGTGTCTTCCTCAATTTCTTTCATGAGTATTTTATAGTTTTCTGAGTACAGATCCTTTGCCTCTTTAGTTAGATTTATTCCTAGGTATCTTATGGTTTTGGGTGCAATTGTAAATGGGATCGACTCCTTAATTTCTCTTTCTTCTGTCTTGTTGTTGGTGTATAGGAATGCCACTGACTTCTGTGCATTGATTTTATATCCTGCCACTTGACTGAATTCCTGTATGAGTTCTAGCAGTTTTGGGGTGGAGTCTTTGGGGTTTTCCACATAAAGTATCATATCATCTGCAAAGAGTGAGAGTTTGACTTCTTCCTTGCCAATTTGGATGCCTTTGATTTCTTTTTGTTGTCTGATTGCTGTGGCTAGGACTTCCAATACTATGTTGAATAGCAGTGGTGATAGTGGACATCCCTGCTGCGTTCCTGACCTTAGGGGGAAAGCTCTCAGTTTTTCCCCATTGAGAATGATATTCGCTGTAGGTTTTTCATAGATGGCTTTTATGATCTTGAGGTATGTACCCTCTATGCCTATACTCTGAAGAGTTTTGATCAAGAAAGGATGCTGTACTTTGTCAAATGCTTTTTCTGCATCTATTGAGAGGATCATATGATTCTTGTTCTTTCTTGTATTGTATCACATTGATTGATTTGCGGATGTTGAACCAACCTTGCAGCCCAGGGATAAATCCCACTTGGTCATGGTGAATAATCCTTTTAATGTACTGTTGGATCCTATTGGCTAGTATTTTGGTGAGAATTTTTGCATCCATGTTCATCAGGGATATTGGTCTGTAATTCTCCTTTTTGATGGGGTCTTTGTCTGGTTTTGGGATCAAGGTAATGCTGGCCTCATAAAATGAGTTGGGAAGATTTCCTTCCATTTCTATTTTTTGGAACAGTTTCAGAAGAATAGGTATTAATTCTTCTTGAAATGTTTGGTAGAATTCCCCTGGGAGGCCATCTAGCCCTGGGCTTTTGTTTTTTGGGAGATTTTTGATGACTGCTTCAATTTCCTTAGTGGTTATAGGTCTGTTCAGGTGTTCTATTTCATCCTGGTTCAGTTTTGGTAGTTGATACATCTCTAGGAATGCCTCCATTTCTTCCAGGTTATCTAATTTGCTGGCATAGAGTTGCTCATAATATGTTCTTATAATTGTTTGTATTTCTTTGGTGTTGGTTGTGATCTCTCCTCTTTCATTCATGATTTTGTTGATTTGGGTCATTTCTCTTCTCTTTTTGATAAGTCTGGCCAGGGGTTTATCAATCTTGTTAATTCTTTCAAAGAACCAGCTCCTAGTTTCGTTGATCTGTTCTACTGTTCTTTTAGTTTCTATTTCATTGATTTCTGCTCTGATCTTGATTATTTCTCTTCTCCTGCTGGGTTTAGGCTTTATTTGCTGTTCTTTCTCCAGCTCCTTTAGGTGGAGGGTTAGGTTGTGTACTTGAGACCTTTCTTGTTTCTTGAGAAAGGCTTGTATTGCTATATACTTTCCTCTTAGGACTGCCTTTGCTGCATCCCAAAGATTTTGAATAGTTGTGTTTTCATTTTCATTGGTTTCCATGTATTTTTTAAATTCTTCTTTAATTTCCTGGTTGACCCATTCATTCTTCAGTAGGATGCTCTTTAGCCTCCATGTATTTGAGTTCTTTCCGACTTTCCTCTTGTGATTGAGTTCTAGTTTCAAAGCAATGTGGTCTGAAAATAGGCAGGGAATGATTCCAATCTTTTGGTACCGGTTGAGACCTGATTTATGACCTAGGATGTGATCTATTCTGGAGAATGTTCCATGGGCACTAGAGAAGAATGTGTATTCCGTTGCTTTGGGGTGGAATGTTCTGAATATGTCTGTAAAGTCCATTTGGTCCAGTGTGTCATTTAAAGTCTTTATTTCCTTGTTGATCTTTTGCTTAGACGATCTGTCCATTTCAGTGAGGGGGGTGTTAAAGTCCCCCACTATTATTGTATTGCTGTCGATGTGTTTCTTTGCTTTTGTTATTAATTGCCTTATATAATTGGCTGCTCCCATGTTAGGGGCATAGATATTTACAATTGTTAGATCTTCTTGTTGGATAGACCCTTTAAGTATGATATAGTGTCCTTCCTCATCTCTTATTACAGTCTTTGGTTTAAAATCTAATTTGTCTGATATAAGGATTGCCACCCCAGCTTTCTTTTGGTGTCCATTAGCATGGTAAATGGTTTTCCACCCCCTCACTTTCAATCTGGGGGTGTCTTTGGTTCTAAAATGGGTCTCTTGCAGACAGCATATCGATAGGTCTTGTTTTTTAATCCAGTCTGATAGCCTGTGTCTTTTGATTGGGGCATTTAGCCCATTTACATTCAGGGTAACTATTGAAAGATAGGAATTTAGTGCCATTGTATTGCCTGTAAGGTGACTGTTACCGTATATTGTCTGTGTTCCTTTCTGGTCTATGTTGCTTTTAGG
>NC_058411.1:131216327-131272665 GCF_002201575.2 Neomonachus schauinslandi | reverse complement strand
CTATTACAAAGCTGTCATCATCAAGACAGCATGGTACTGGCACAAAAACAGACACCTAGATCAATGGAACAGAATAGAGAGCCCAGAAATGGACCCTCAACTCTATGGTCAACTCATCTTTGACAAAGCAGGAAAGAATGTCCAATGGAATAAAGACAGTCTCTTCAACAAATGGTGTTGGGAAAATTGGATAGCCACATGCAGAAGAATGAAACTGGACCATTTCCTTACACCACACACAAAAATAGACTCCAAATGGTTGAAAGACCTCTATGTGAGACAGGAGTCCATCAAAATCCTAAAGGAGAACACGGGCAGCAACCTCTCCAACCTCAGCCGAAGCAACTTCTTCCTAGAAACATCGCCAAAGGCAAGGGAAGCAAGGGCAAAAATGAACTATTGGGACTTCATCAAGATAAAAAGCTTTTGCAAAGCAAAGGCAACCGTCAACAAAACCAAAAGACAACCAACAGAATGGGAGAAAATATTTGCAAATGACAGATCAGATAAAGGGCTAGTATCCAAAATCTATAAAGAACTCATCCAACTCAACACCCAAAGAACAAAGAATCCAATCAAGAAATGGGCAGAAGACATGAACAGACATTTTTCCAAAGAAGACACCCAAATGGCCAACAGACACATGAAAAAGTGCTCAATATCGCTCGGCATCAGGGAAATCCAAATCAAAACCTCAATGAGATACCACCTCACACCAGTCAGAATGGCTAAAATGAACAAGTCAGGAAACGACAGATGTTGGCGGGGATGCGGAGAAAGGGGAACCCTCCTACACTGTTGGTGGGAATGCAAGCTGGTGCAGCCACTCTGGAAAACAGGATGGAGGTTCCTCAAAAAGTTGAAAATAGAGCTACCATACAATCCAGCAATTGCACTACTGGGTATTTACCCCAAAGATACAAAAGTAGGGATCCGAAGGGGTACGTGCACCCCGATGTTTATAGCAGCAATGTCCACAATAGCCAAACTGTGGAAAGAGCCAAGATGTCCATCGACAGATGAATGGATAAAGAAGAGGTGGTATATATATACAATGGAATATTATGCAGCCATCAAAAGGAATGAGATTTTTGCCATTTGCAACGACCTGGATGGAACTGGAGGGTATTATGTTGAGTGAAATAAGTCAAACAGAGAAAGACATGTATCATATGATCTCACTGATATGAGGAATTCTTAATTGCAGGAAACAAACTGAGGGTTGCTGGAGTGGGGTGTGGGGTGGGAGGGATGGGGTGACTGGGTGATAGACAGTGGGGAGGGTATGTGCTCTGGTAAGCGCTGTGAATTGTGCAAGACTGTTGAATCTCAGATCTGTACCTCTGAAACAAATAATGCAATATATGTTAAGGAAAAAAAGAAGAAGAAGAAGAAGGTAGCGGGAGGGGAAGAATGAAGCGGGGGAAATCGGAGGGGTAGACGAACCATGAGAGACGATGGACTCTGAAAAACAAACAGGGTTCTAGAGGGGAGGGGGGTGGGAGGATGGGTTAGCCTGGTGGTGGGTATTGAGGAGGGCGCGTTCTGCATGGAGCACTGGGTGTTATGCACAAACAATGAATCATGGAACACTTCATCTAAAACTAATGATGTAATGTATGAGGATTAACATAAGAATAAAAAAAATTAAAAAAATAAAAATAAAAAATAAAATAAAATAAAATATTTTTAAAAATAACAAAAAAATGAAATGTATATCTAAAATTCTAGGGTAATCATTAATTTTTAAAAATTTACTAGCTATGTTAAAAGAAGAGACAAAATGGATCTTATAAAATGCTCAGTTAAAACCAGAGAAGGCAGACAATTAAGGGAAAGAGAAATAAAGAACAAATGTAACAAATAGAAAATAGTTACAAACATATTAGATAAAAATCCAATGGTGTCAGTAATCATTTAAAATGTGAATGGTCTACATTCACCAATTTAGATAGAGGTTTCTATTCTATAGTGGATCAAAAACAGCTCCAACTATATGTTGTCTTCAAGAAACCCACATTAACTATAAAGACACCATATGTTAAAAGTAAGGGGATAGAGGAGAATATACCATGCTAAAGATATACCATGTGAACACCAACAAAAGAAAGCCAGAGTAGCAGTATTAATTGCAGACAGAGTAAATTTCAGAATAAGGAAACTACCAGAGATAAAGAGAAGCACTGCATAATTATAAAGGAGCTAGGTCTCCAAGAAGGCATAACCATCCTAAATGATTATGCACCTAACAACAGAGCATCAAAATATGTGAGGCAAAAAAATGATAGAACTATGAGAAACACACAAATTCACTGTTATAGCTCTGGACTTCAACATCCCTCTTTCAGGAATTGACAGATCAAGCAGGCAAAAAAAAAAAAAAAAAGTCAGTAAGGATATTGTTGACCTTAACATTACTATCAATCAACTTCATCTAATTGACGTTTATAAAATACTCCATGTAAATACAACAGAATACACATTCTTGTCAAGTTTACATGGATAATTCACCAAAATAGATCACCTTCTAGGCCATAAAACCCACATTAATTTTTTTAAAGCAGAAATCATATCAAGTATGTTCTCAGATGATGATGGAATTAAACTAGAAATCAATAACAGAAATCATCATTTATCATCAGGAAACTGTGAATTAAAACAACAGTGAGCTACCACTACATACCTCTTAAACTGGCTAAAATAAATTTAAAAAAGACATTACCAAACGCTGTAAAAGAATACAAGGCAAGAGGAAATATTATTCATTGTTACTGGAAATGTAAAATGATGCAGCCCCTTTGGAGGACAGTCTGGCAGTTTTTTATAAAGCTAAAGGTCATCTCACTATACAATCCAGCAATCCCATTCTTCGGTATTTGCCCAACTGATCTGAAAACTTATTGCACACAAATACCTGCATGCAAACATGTGTGGCACCATTATTCACAAGTGCCTGAAACTGGAAGCAACAAAAATGTTCTCCGTAGGTGAATGGATAAACAAACTGTGGTACATCTGTACAATGGAATATTATTTAGCAATAAGGAGAAAAAGAGCTATTAAGCCATAAGAGAGCCACATAGAGGGATCTTAAATACAGTCAGCTAAGTGAAAGTAGTCAGTGTAAAATGTACTTTGTGATTACAATTATATGGCAATCTGAAAAAGCAGTATCACAGTGACAGTTAAAAGATCAATGATTTCCAGGGGTTCAGGAGGGGAAAGGGGGGAGTAGATGGGGATGTGGAGAGGGGTGTTCAGCAGGGGAAGCACAAGAGATGTTTTAGGGAGGCAAAACCACACTACACTTCTGTCAAAACCATAGTATTTTATAGCACAAGGAATGAGCCTTCATGTATGTAACTTAAAAATAAGTCATCTAGGAGACCAGAGCATCCCAGGATGGAACTTGGAAAGTGATAAAAGATTCTAACCTTATTATAAGTGTGTGAAACAACATCACTGAGGGTGGTGAGAGAGAAGGTGTTATCCTAAATAAGTTTGTAAATGAGTAAGACTAAGGGCAAAATAAACTGTACATAATGTTTTCCATAAGGGTAGATATTAACAATTCCGATACTGCTATACATGTATTCTGGATTGGAACAACTAAGTAAATGAGTGGTGGATGGTGGGAATCAGGTTTCTCACTGTTCAAATGGGAGTTTACAGACCAGCAAGGGAAGCATGCTAGAATGAATCCTGTCATAATGGACACGGACATGGGTTGGAGCCGAAGAAGTCAATGTGAGCTCATGTCTAACTTGATATAGATGCAGGTTGGTCATATATAGAAATATTTATAGATATGTATATCTGCCTAAGTTATGATATACCCAGTATCCAGATCTTGGTCTCTAATATCATTTTCCAAAGAAGGGAACCAGGGTTTCAGGTAGAAATGGCAGATTCTAGTACTGGGGTGGGAAATATATAAGATGAGCCTAGAACATCTTGTAGTGTCAGAGAGTAAGAAAATTCCCCAAAAGAAAACAAGCAAAAAAACAACACAATGTCAGGAGTCTGTCAAAAAACAGGTAAGCCAAATAAAAGAGTTTCCCATGGCAAAAGCTGGAATGACTTGAACAATAAAATAAGTAAAGAAGTATTGGATTATAACCCAAAGTATAAAGTTAATACCCATGACTTCATAATGATATAAATGATTGCATACATAAATAAATGGGTATGAATACACAAATGTCCTATGTAGAATTCCAGATAATTTGTATAGATATTCCACCCTCAAGGAATTGGAGCTTAAATTTCCACTTCTTTTTTTTTTTTTTTAATTTTTTTTTTTTTTTAGACTTTATTTATTTGCAAGAGAGACAATGAGAGACAGAGAGCATGAGAGGGAGGAGGGTCAGAGGGAGAAGCAGACTCCCTGCTGAGCAGGGAGCCCGATGTGGGACTCGATCCCGGGACTCCAGGATCATGACCTGAGCCGAAGGCAGTCGCTTAACCAACTGAGCCACCCAGGCGCCCTAAATTTCCACTTCTTAAGTATAGGGTGCACATACTTACTTTTCCCCAAAGAATACCATATAGAATGGGGGCAAAAGAACAACTCTACAGTAAAGAGACATGACAAGTATTACCTCAACCAGGTGACTAACATGAACATCAGCAATAATACATAAAACTGATAGTCAGCACCCTTGATACGAACTTGCCAAAAATGGTATATCTCTTGTGTGGTCTTCCTCTGCAAAATCCATAAACCCATTATAATCAGTAGAAAACCATAAGGCAAATCCCAAGAAGAGACAGTCTACAAACTGCCTTATCATTGCCTCTCGCTCTTGTCAGGGTCATCAAAAATAAGGAAGTTCTGAGAAACTGTCTCATCCAGGAAGGTTCTAAAGAGACATGATGATGAAAACACTAGCAATAGCCATCTCATGTTTTGGCCAGCTCTTCCAAAAATGGTGTCTCTGTTCACTGATCATATGAATAGGGAGGAACAAAGTAATCTGTACATGTGGAAACAAATATTGAGTAAACTTGTATCATATTAGAAAAATCTTAGGCGAATTTCTTAACTGTCTCTGAATGCAATCTTATCATCTGCAAGAGAGGTAATGAGGTATATCTCAGAAAGTTGTCCTGGGAATTGGGTGAAATGTGTACATGGAGTGGTCAGCATCCTGAAGGCCATTCTCTTTCTCTATTTATAGTTCGCTTACAGCAATATGCTGAAATAGAGTGAGGCTAGAGGAATAATAGATTCTCATAAGTCATGTGCATTTGCCTTGCAGATAGTCTGAAATACACGCTCATGGATACAGGGCCTAACATGCCATTTAGACATTCGCAAGTTTCCATTCTAACCTAGTACTCTCGTGATGGTCCACGATCTAAGAACATGGTGGAAGTTTTTGGCTTGCTTGTTTTTGTTTTATCTTTTAAAATAAGACTTATTTTTTAGAACAGTTTTAAATTTATAGGAAAACTGAAAAGAGAGCACAGAGTTCCCATATATGCCCTACATCCAGTCTCCTCTGTTATTAACATCTTATGTTTTAGTATGATGCATTTGTCACAATTAATGAACAAATATTGATACAGTAGTATTTAACTGAAGTCCATATTTTATTCATATTTCCTTAGTTTTTGCCTAATGTCCCTTTTCATTTTATATTCATAATGAAATTAAGGGAAATAACACTTTATCCTCTTAAAATATCCATCAACATGTTAGCTTTTCTCATAATTAATATTTATCTAACTGTGAACCCTATGATCTTCCTTGGCCTCATGGAAATTAGTGAAAAATAGCAAATATCTTGCTAGAGTTTAACACAGGGTTTAACTCCTGTACATTTTCTTCCTTTTCTTTTAAAGATTTTATTTATTTTTTTGAGAGAGAGAAAGAGCTATCAGGGGTGGGGGGTGGTGGGCAGAGGAAGAGGGAGAGAGAGAATCTCAAGCAGACCCATGCTGGGCATGGAGCCTGATGCAGGACTGAATCTCATAACCCTGAGATCGTGACCAGAGCCGAAACCAAGAGTTGGATGCTCAACCAACTGAGCCACCCAGGCACCCCATCCTGTACATTTGTTTTTAATCTTCTTGTGTTACTATTGTATTTACCAGGAATTTGCAATTCCTCGGCTAAATGGGCTTGATTACATTTGGATTTTTACACTGGGTTTTTCATTGACTTGATGATTATTTTGAAGGACTCAACTTGCAGGGGAAATCTGAGCTGTTTCTAGGAGGCTGGAGTTGAGATTTTCTTCTGACTCTGTTGTTTAGCTAGCCATGGAACCTTGGGGGAGTCACGACCCCTCTCTCAGTGTGGGTTTTTCTCATTTGTAGGGATAAGAAGGATCAAATTTCTCTGAGCATCTTTTTTCTTACAGCTCTACAATGGTTAGAATGTGGACTCATTTCTGCAATCCAGTTGAGTTTTCAAACCAGAAAGAGTTTGTGAATTAAAGCTGCAGTGTGAAATTTGGGTTCCTCAATCCAAGGAAGGGAGTCTCCTGTAGTTTGGGTGGGGCGAGAGACTCAGAATTTTCTCTAGAAAGAGAAGATGTTTTCCCGTCAGGTGTAGAAAGCCAGGTGGTGTGTCTTGCCCACCAGGAAGCAGAAAATAGGGTTGATGATAATTTGTTAATTGGAACAACTTCCAAGGAGAGATGGGAGAGAAGTAAAAGGCAGAAGGGATGACTAACCTTTGCCTTGCCCTAGCAGAAAAGCTGGTGAAAGTTAGAAATATAGTCACGTCTTTATTCACCCAGGCTCTCTACCTGAACCAACAACTATTCATGAAACTTTCCACATTAAACTTTCAATTCCAGTAAAGTTCATTGCAACTTCTAACACTGCACTGAGAGATGACAACCATAACATTCCTTTGGGTCTGATGCATAGGGGCACAGTGTGAGGGCTGAACTCGTTTAAAAGGGGGAAGGAACGTACAACTGTGTTTCTACCATGTGCCCAACACATAACCTGCATTAATGACCCGGGCTAGATGCTTTATATGTGTTATTTCTAGTCCTTCTAAAAATACTACAAATCGGGTGGTTTACAGAAGAAGAAACTGAGGCTCCATGCAGGGTCATTAACCTATTTCATTTGGCTGTAAGGTGCTGGTTTGAGTTTTTGACTCAAATCTGACTCCTCTTCTTCAGTTGTACTCACATCAATTAAACCCAGACTTGCTTCCAAACCCCCTCTCAGAAGCCTTCTTGGACCCTCTGGAGACTATAAATTGTTCCCCTTTCTATGACTGTTTTGTTGTGTGGATCACATAGCATTTGATTTCTGTGTTCATATAATTTTCTCTTCTACAAATCTGTGAATGTCTGGAGGACAGGGACAGTGTTTTATTAGCCTCTCTGAATCCTCAGTACCTGGCAAATGGTTGGTGCCCAGAAAATATGTGTTCAGCCCAAGTCACACAATTAATTAGTTACAGAGCCAGAACCACCACATTATTACTTTTAGATTTTTTTAAATCACATCCAATTTCCAAATTATTCTCCCTATAAAGCCTCCTAGTTCCCTCATCCCAAACCCTGTGCATTATTTCCTTGGGAAGAGAGAAGGTGGTTTTTTTTTTTTGTTTTGTTTTGTTTTTTAATCGTAATTGCAAAGGCTTGTATTTATTGAAGACTTACTATGTGCTAGGTGCGGGCTCAGTATGGCTAAGCTCTTTCATGTGAATTCTCTCATGTGATGTCGACAACTTCATTAGTGGATGCTGTTATTAACCCCATTTTACCCACAAGGAAGCTGAGAAATAAAATAGTATCTAGACCAAATTCCCAGAGCTGGGAAGGAAGTCCGCCAAGTGTAGGCATCTTCAGAAAGATAGAGCTCCCTGCCTCAGGGTGGGAATAGAGAGGAAGGAAGGCCTGCATACTAAACATCTGTTTTTTTAGGGAAATAACTACAGTATCTTGATCCTTGGGGAATATGGGGAGCACAAGTTTCTAGGGTGATTTCATTGAAATCACTCACTCTTCATAAGCCCTGCAAAGTTCTACCCCAGGCTTGTGAAACATGTTGCCTAGCACTCCCTATGTTGAATCTGTGCATACTTTGGTTTCTTACAAGGTCATGTGGAGGATAAGATTCAGAGCATTCCAGGGAGATTACGCTCAAACTGCAAAAACCTGAAAAAGCATTGATAAAGCCTTAGCTGCATTACTCTGAAGACGGTGTGTGGTGGGATAATCATACACAGTGAAGCTCTCAAGGCTTCTATCATTTTATATGCCCTTTTATTTCCTGGAGCTTCTGAATCCTTCCTGGAGATTAAAATGTAATGACACAATGAATTGAAATGGAATAGCATCAAAAATCATATTTTGAAGCATTTTAGGATACATAAGACATTATGCAAAAACACGGAAGGGGATTTGAAGTCAACGAACAACTCCGGATGCATACATATATTTATATTTGTATAAATTTTTAAATAAGAGGATCAGAGGCAGCAAACCCCTAAACAGAGGAAGTGGGGAAAGGCCCATGGTGGGCACATGGGCCAAACTAAGGGGGTGACTGTGAGGCAGAAGAGGGTGGGCAAGGAAGGGGTGGGTAGCAGTCTCTGAGTGCAGGATTATCAAAACAGTTAAAGGTGTCTCCGAAAGGTACAAGTTCATCACTGGGGACTTTCAGTAGCTCATTCATCCTACAAATGTTGAGCATTCTTCTTAGCACTGGGGTAGACGTATCAACACAGGCAAAGCCCCTGCCAGCTCCAAGCTAATGTTGTCCTCAAATTTAGTCATTTTGTCATATCCACAATCTTAGCATTTTTGTTCAGTCTAAAGCAACAATAACAAATGTGGAGTTGTAAAATGATGAAAAGATACACATAGAAAACAATTTAGAGGATTTATTTGGGATACAGGAGATCAAAAATCATGATGTCTAACAAAACAGAGCAGTAACACAACCAGGCAAATGCATCCCCAGGTCAGTTTAAAGCTCAGCTGGAAACAACACGGAAGGTTGTTGCCTGTAAGGACTTTCAGGGGAAGGCTGGGAAGCATAGGGCAGTGGTGGAACAGGGAAGGAGGGATACCCAGAGCCCCAAGCAGGGAGAAGGTCCTGGAGGGGAAGGAGGACCAGCGTGGCTCTCTCTCCTATAGCACTTACAGGGAACCCCTCCAGTGGTGAGAGCCAGCCTTCTTTAAAAGCCGTGAATGCCAGCTCTATGGGGGATAGACCCAGCCTCTGGTCAATTTCTTTAACACCAGATGGCCTTCCCATTTTGCTTTATTTATTTTCTGTCCCTACCTCTACCCCCATAAAGCGAGTTATATAATGCAAAGAGCTGATCTCTCTGGTTCAAGGTTATATTCCCAGCTATCAGAACAGTGGCTGACTGGGAAGGAAGGAAGGGGGGTGGGGAGGTGGGAGCTTGGTTTATAGGAAACACCATAATGAATATCTGTGCATGCATGTATATGCATAGGTATACACTCATACACATACATGCTCACACTTAAGTAGTTTTGGATGAATTTCAGTCACTTGCAAGCTAAAGAGGATTAAGTACAATCATGTTCACACCTTAAGGGGAGGAGAAAAATGTTTTCCATGCACAATAATTGCAATGGCTGTGCATTCTTGTCCTGAATTGAGTCTTTCTGTCCTAAAGCTTCCAGAAGTACCTTGTCTGGTCATGTGTTCTGATTTTGATTTCATAAGGTGTAGGCACGTGACTTGCATCTCTACCCCAAAACTACTCCACTGCATTTGTTTTTGCTCTGGAACAGAAATATAATTGGGGATGAATGTGGTGAGAAGCATTTTCAGGGGTTTTGCTCAGTTTGGGTGACAACCGAGCATTCTAAATCTGGCTCTACCTGGCCCATGACCTTGCATGGCTCTTCACCCCATTGCTCGTAATATTTTTCCCACATATGTGGGTGACTGTATTAGCTAAATTTGATTAAAAGGGATATTCTGCCTTCGCCCAGGCTGCTATGACAAAATACCATAGACTGGATGGCTGAAACAATAGAGACTGATTTCTCACAATTCTGGAGACTGGAAATCCAAGATGAAAGTGCTAGCCTACTTGGCTCCTGGTGGGAGCCTGCTTCCTGGATTGTAGATGGCCAACTTCTAGCTGGGTCCTCGTTTGGCCTTTCTTCACTGTGTGCACATGGAGAGATCTCTCTCTTTCTCTTCTTATTAGTCAATAATCTCATAATGAGGGTCTCACCTACATGAGCTAATGTAAACCCTATTTGCCTCCCCAAAATCCCAGCTCCAAATGCCATCACATTGGAGGTTAGGGTTTCCACACATTAATTTTTTTGGGGGGGGGGGAACACAACTATTCAGTGCATAACAATAATATATGATAAAAGACTTCTTTGCAAAAGGGATCACATGATAATTTGCACTTCCACGGGAAATGACAAGGCCTGGGAATAGTTTCAGGCATAATGTAACAAAATCTCTGACTGTTTTGATTTCATAAGCCAGTTGCTGATAGGTAGCCATTTACACAACCCACATTTCTGGGGGTAATTGTGAGTGGATCTCTCTATTACCAGGGTATTCTCATTTAGATGCAGCGCTGTCTTATTTAACTCACCAAATATCAAGTCAATATTCTATTATGCTATCTACTTTGAAAAATGTAAGCTTACAGCCTGATTATTGAGAAATATTTCTGAATGCAGGTAAAAGGCTAGGTGGGAAAGTGGTCTGTAAAGTGTGGGCTTCTGCACCTTCTCCTTCCTGGGCTTGCAGCACTTCTAGGAAGATGAATGTCTCCAAGCGTATCCCATTGGGGTGATGTTACTTTCCATGTGTCCATTTAGTGCTGTTCAACCTCCAGTATGCCTCCAGGCGGGGAGGGACCCAGCTCAGAGTAGAAGCATCCGCCTTTGTCGTAACCATTGGGAATTGATATTGATTGAACAACATTTCTGGAAGAGAGAAAAACGTGGATGACACATTGGTTTGTCATGCCTGATTTACTTGCAAAGTGAGAAAAATGCTGACCTGGGAGAGCAATGACCCTTGGAACTAAATACATGTGTGGGAGATACGCGGTGAGCTTGCGTTGCCCCCGGGGGAATTGGTACCTCTGTTGAGGGGAGCATCATGCAGTGGGATGACCCAGCTGTGCAGAGGAGGTGAAACGTAATTGAGGTTGTTGATGAGCACCACTTGCTAACTCAGCTCTTGCCAACACCGGGGATGATGACCTCTTTTCCCCAAAGTCTATCTTGTTTTCATATTTCTTTTTTCTTGTTTTGGCAACTCCCGAAACTGGAGGTAGTAGTTCTGAGATTAAAAGCTTGTCCATCAGCAACGTTTGATGTGATTCCTCTTTCCCAAAGAGGTTCTGTTGTAGGAAACTGGTGGCTACAAGGTTTGCAGCCTAAACTGACCTTCTTTCCATGGAGAAAAAGGGGTCAGGCACGACCAGGGACACAGAGGAGTGCGGATGTTAATGGCGAATTGAGCATATTGTAATTTTCACTCTCCCAAATAAAAACACTCTTTGTGAAACATAGGTTTACTTTTTAAAATTATATCCAGGAGCACCTGTGTGGCTCAGTCCATTGAGAGTCCGACTGGTGATTTCGGCTCAGGTCATGATCTCAGGGTTATGAGATCAAGCCCTGGGTCAGGCTCCGCACTGGGCGTGGAGTCTGCTTAAGATTCTCTCTCTCCCTCTGCCCCTCCCGTTCATGCTGGCTCTCTCTCAAATAAATAAGTATTAAAAAAAATAGAACTATCTCTGCAGCAGATTCCCTGGAATTCCATCAGGGAAAACAAAATACTGACAGCTATTTGGGGGGTCCTTTGTCCATCTGAAATGAAGTACGCTAGTTCTGAGAGGTAGCCTAGTGGATTAGAAAGAAATGGGCCGTGCAGAGTTGAACGTGTCCGTTTGAACCCTGATTCTGCCCCTTCTCGTGTGACATTTGACAAGTTCCATGACATTGCTCAACCTCAGCTTTTTAGCTGTGAAAGGGTACAGTAATCCTTATCTCCAACAGCTGTTGCAAGGACAAAATCACGTGATGGATGGAAAATGCCAAGCCCAGAGTTGCTGCCCTAGAAACACTGGTCATCATTTGTGCTTTTCAAAACAGAGGGATTGATCACCCCTGAGTCACATGCTGTGATCTCATTATTTACCCTAACTCCAGACAGCAAATTGAAATAAGTTGATAAAGAAGAAATGGAAGCTTCAGTGCCCGCTTTGCGATTTAGAAATCGAGAGGAGCCCATGCTTCCCATCACCCTTAACAGAAAGCAAACAATGTCACAGTGGCAGGCACAGAGAAGGTGGCTTAACTAGGTCAAAATCTGAGGCTCTGACCAAGATGTCAGTGGGGGTCTAATGCAGTATTATCAAAATAATACATTTTCCTCCATGGTCAATTATTTCAAAGATACTATTCCATGCCCACTAGGCTGGATGGGAAATAGCTCAGTAGGGAAAAGACCCTACCAGCTCACTATGACTCCACAAAGATTTAGCTGCATTTTTTTTTTTTTTACTCGATGATTTCTCTCTTACGATTACGACTGAATACCTGTATAAGATGCCTTCATCTTTGGTCTGACTACCCATCCCCCCACCCCACCTCCCGGCAGCTCCCTTCTTTGATAATGTTACATTTGTTACACCATGACGATGTGGCCCAAGGCAAGCTCATTTTAAGAAGGTAAACAAGAACAATTGATCTAATGAGAAAAAATGGGACGCATTTGGAATAAAGAGCAATTTTCAGGCATGGTGGAGAAACCATTATAACAAAGAAACATCCCAGAATATTTTCCTCTAATCTAAGCAGAGAAAATTGCTCTATCAGGAGAGGTTCCTGGATGTATACACTTTCTGCCTCAGTCCCAGATAGCTTTGATTTTCCGCTTACATGCTGTATGAATATTGATGGCATTTATAAAGTTCTGTGCAGTAGGGAATTATATTTAATACATTTTCCATTACATTTGTTGTTATTTTGCTACCATGGTGAAACCGTTTTCTTGAAATTAAGTATCATAAAATATTTGAGCCTGTGTTTGCAGCTGAGCAATTGAGATAGAGATAATGAAATTAAAGAAGGATCCAGAATAAACCCACAGGGGCACCGATTTAGAAAACACCAGTTTCTTCGGTAGAAAAAGGGACTTGGTGAAAGCTTTGAGTTTTTATTTAGCCATCTCTCTTACCTCCTCAATCTCTGTTTCCACCAAATGTGGGAGTCACTAATCATTGCTTCCTGATACAACAACAACCACAACCAGACATTAAGTCAGCAATTGATGGCATTCTGGAGAAGTGGTATGAGACACCAATAAGCCATGCTTTTTCCCTTTTGTTACTTAATGGTGGTAAATTATTGGAATGTTTACAAAACTAGAGTAACAAGCCCCTCTGGCATCATATGAACACCACCAAATTCACCGCTGGAGAAGAAAGGAGAAATTAACGACATTTTTTCCACACCTACTATGTGCCGGGCATGACGCAAAGCCCTTTGACACCACTGTCTCCCTTCATCCTCACCACCATCTTGGGAACCGGGTATTCTTTCCCCCTTTGTATAGAGAAAAAAACAGAGGCATCAAGGTTCTCTCCCAAAGTCTCACCTTTTCAATTTGATTCCAGGTTTATCAGATCCCAAACTTTAGAGCCTTTGCCGAAATTATTACTGAACCATCAGTAAAAATGGGTGTGGGATATAGATTTTGGTTATCACAGACTTGCACATCTGGCAAGGGGTGGGGCACTTTGCAATTTGCAACCTCTCATTTAGAAACAGTCCCACAATGACACAACCTCTTCGAGTTATATGCACAGACTTTAATGTAAAAATCGAATCGTCCCCTGTCATGAGGTAGCAGGACCCTTCAGTGTCATCACAGGAATGCAGTCCTGGCGGGGGGCCTGGCAGCTGCCTCTTGGAAGGAACAGGGTATTTAGACTTGAGGGAACTGGAGGTGGACCCTCCACTTGGCCAACTCGACGTGCATCTGAAAATCTTTGATTTAAGAGCAAACTGATACTAATAGGAGGCTCTGAAACACAAGGTCATTGTCTGGGGGAAATTAGGCACATACTTACAGAGTTAAAAGTAGCTGAGGTTGAAATTCCACCCTCTTTCATAATTCCTGTATTTCTTTTTAAGACGGTTAAGACGGGGAAGGCTTGGTCCCCTATCAGCGTTCAGCACAGGGATTCGTTTGCGAAGTCAGTGCAACTTCTCATTCACCTTTCTCCCCTTGCAAAGGTCTCAGAGTCTTGCTCAGCTTAAGATTTTCAGCATGATGAAAATTCATCCCACTGGATGGGCAGGTAATGCAACCCCTTTTCAGGGTTCAGAATTCAACAGAATTCTTTCTTTGGGGCATTGTAGCCTGGCTATTCAGGTGCAGGAAGTATGCAGAGGCGGGCGGGTCAGATTTCAAGTTTCAGCCATGGCTTGGCTGTAATCCCTCCAGGTAGATATTTAATTAAGCTGAGAAAGTCAGTGCACCATTCATTAGGCAGCATGTTCTAGCATAAACCATCTAGTATCTGGGCAGTAATGTACCGAAAGTTTAAATAAAATGAGTTTTAAGATGAAGTGGAATGGCATAAACGGAAAGTAGACCCAGCGCTGAGTCAGCAAGTCCTGATTATAAGAAGTCTGGTTTTCCAAAATTCCCTCGAAAAGAACAAGTGGTCCCCATTCCAGGCATCAAACACTGTATTTGAATCACAGTCGCTAACTGAACCTGCCACTGAAATGTCACACACCTCTCCCAGTGACTAGTCAGAGCAGGTACGTGCCCTGCAGACATGGCCACCTCCGAAGACGCCTTGCAAAGGCTTGGCTTACGGGATCTGAGTTGACTTGCACTGTGCGTGTGTGTTGAATAACAATTGGAATCTGACTCACGAAAGAAGGAAAGGGCGCATTTGAAGAATTGTCTTTCACAAGTTCTGGAAGATGATATATAATGACAGCTTTATTCAGCATCCTTCATGTGCAGTGAACATCAGAGGTGCACATATCCTGTGGGCCAGGGGCCCAGGCTTCATGGTGTCTACAGGCTAGTGGGGAGAGAAGCCTGAGCCCCGTAGTGGATGCTTCACAGGGAAAGGCAGCTGGGGAGGATGCGTGAGTTCTCTAGACCTTAAGAGGCAATGACTTCAGGCTAGGGGAATCTAGAAAGATTTGTGAATGGGGTGGGATTCAAATCTTGCTTTGTAAGATAAGTGGGATTTCATTAGGAAAAGAGAAGGAAAGGAAGAAATGAAGGCACCAGGAAGGCACAGACATGATGGGTGAGGGGAGAGGCAGAATTTGCTGGAATAGTGAGTAGCTCTTAGAGAGCGGTAAGATACAGGACTTCCCAGGGCCAGCTTGGGAATGGCCTCCAACGGAAGGCTATGGAATGTAAGCCTTATCCTGTCTATAATGCATAGCCATTGGGTTTTCCAAGCAGGGGGTCAGAAGGTTGAGCTTGTGCAGGACAGACTGGGGGCATGGTCCACAGGCATTACTGACAGCTTAGAGATTGCCAGATACTTGGGAGGCAAAGAGGAATCACAGCGGTCCCTGTCTGGGACCGTTCACAGAATAGTAAGAGAGACGCATATGAACACGGTTTCACCATCATTAGCAGGGACTATAGAAGGGACCAGAAGGAGGAGCTATTAAGGGACCATTGTAGTCCAGGTGGGAGGGAATTCTGACTTGAACAAAACTGGGGAAACAGGAATAGGAAAGGAGGGGCCGCTCACAGGTGTGCCTCAAAGTCAGGACTACTATTTCAGCAAATCAGGAGGCAGGGGTCAAGGCTGAAGAGTGGTTAGGAGGTCACTTGGCTAGAGCTGAACCGAGGTGGTTGCTTGAGGTTGCCAGAGAACATCAGTGTGAAGAGCAGAGTCAGGCTGGGGGAGCCCCCAGGGCAGAGGCCGGAGGAACAGGGAAGGAGACCAAGGTGATTAAAGGAAGTGACAACCACAGGAGAGGGAGCTTGGGAGAGAGAAGTGTGCTCACTGACTCCTATTCCTCCTCTGCCCTGCGCCGCCCCCCCCCCCCCGGACCCCTTCTGAGCTGGAGGCTGGGCTGGGTCTGGAGGGGAGAGAAGTGCTCCTTTTCACCAGCTTCTCTGCCACATTAAAGAGAACATGGGCAGGATGCAGAGAAGGTCACTGCTGTCTGCCCAGAGCAGCCCTGCGTTTGCCTTGTCTTCAGTCTGTCTAACGTTTGCTTTTATATGTTGTTCCTTTCAGTACTCAGTTCAATACCACTTCCTCGGACAAGCTCTTTCTTTGCATGCCCACCTGCTACACCCTCTGAACCCTACCTCCCACCCGGCTTCCCACTCACTGCCCATCCCCCTCTTTCTCACTCTGTAGCAGCCAGAGGACCTGGGTTTTCAATTCTGATCTCTCCTTACTGCCGAGATTTCTGTGAACCTCAGCTTTCTTATCCCCCCAAATGGAGATAAGCATATTTACAAGGATAAAGTGAGAAAAATCTTGTGCAAATGCCTAACATATTATCTGGACCATAATAAGTGCTCACCAAGTATTAGGGACCCTTCTTGCTTTTTTTTCCCTGTTAGACTCTCAATAGCTAGGGAGGGAGCATACAAAAGGCACTTGAAACCTTTTGAATTCATCCTCCTTCCTGTCTCTATTAGAAATCAAACATTTTAAGGGCAGGTCCTCTCTGGGTCTGGCATGTAGACTCTTGTGCATGGTGTCTACTAATTAAATATTTGTCAAATAAATGAGAAAAGTGGTAAGGAAGGAAAGGAAAGTCACTCCCAAGCGAGGGCTGATTGTGGTTTCACACCGTGTGTCTAGAGAGGAATTGAATCTGACGACCTCTCCCAGAATGGGGTCTGGGCCCGGACTCCCCCCACTATCTCCAAACTGGGTCTCCGCTTTTATATTTTAATGAAATGTCACAATGACCTCAGGAACACAGGAGGAAGTCATCAATCAGGGACATATATGCCACTCCTTTGGAACCTGTCAAACAGGTACCTGAAAAATTATCTGTATATTTTCCACAGTGACAAAAACAACACATTCTAATCTCCTACAGAGTATCAAATGCCACCAGCCAAACAAACGCCTCCTGACAGGTGATTGCTAGGTATTTCCCTGATGGCCCCTGGCACAGAAATCTCCCCTCAAACCCGTCTCTAAAGGAGATGAGAAGAACGGTTGAATTAGCCAACGGCTCCCTCCCCACACCATGCTGTGCCTCGTCTTCGCACACCACACATAATACACATAGCATTCAATTGACCTTTTCTTATCTATAAACACAGAATGAGCTGCGGGGACCCCGATCCACCAAGGAGCCATTTCGGGAGAATTTATTTCCTTTTTACTATCCATAAAAATAAATTGCTCTTCACAAAGAAGATACAAAAACCCCACTCTCTTCCCCTAATAAGATTATTATGAAAGGGATGTTTTTCTTGGAGCAATCATAACTAGGTGGCACACTGTCATTTTTTTTTATCAAGCTTGGTTACCGCATTCGGATTGTCTGGGGCTCCGGAGAGAGGGCATGCTGTAGGTTGGCCTTTCCTGCTGAGGTTATTTTTGCTGAGGTTGTGATGGGGTTGAAAGTTTCTGACGTAGGTGAACTCTTCTTATCCTTGCCCACCCCTTTCCCCCAAATTGTCCTCTTTATAGGGCAAAAGCTGAGGGCAAATGTGGAAGCGGCTTTAGAACAGGGAGAGTGTGTGCTTGGGAATAAATGTGCAAACACACACACGCTGCAATGTGCATGCATACACACGCCTTGCGCGTGTGCGCACACCCCCGCCCCCCCCCCCCCGCCACACACACACCAGGTAGTGTTCCATGCACTGCTGGTCCACAAAAGTGGGAAAGAAGTTCTGCCATCAGGAGAAGAAAAAAATATATCTCCTCCAGCTTCAGTAATTCTCAATAGCCTTTACTTTACTGTCCGTGACACCCCGCTCAGCTGACCGTTGGTTAGAGTGGCTTTGCTAAACATTCTGCCATGCCCCTTTGAAGCCCCTTCGAAGAATGAAATGAACTACGGTCTAGTTTGTGTCTACTTTGTGCTGGGAAAGAATACTGATTGCTTTACAGAAAACCCCATCCTTAACCTTCATGATGGGTTGCTGTCTGCTTTTGAAAAATGAGTTAACAGGTTTGGACAAGAGCGGAACAGAGCTAGGGTCCCACCGTGGATGAAGAACAGTGGGAGAGTCGCCTTCTCCAGGCTTAGTGGGGACCAAACTCCCTGGTAAGGGGCAACGTGAAGGGGGAGACCAGCAGGACCAGGACAGAGGTCTAGGTCCCTAAGACAAGTGAAGAACAGAGACTTGCGTGAAGTGGGGCAGTCTTGTCAGACTGTAATTTCTGTGTGGTCGAGGCTCTAGGAGAAACAAAAAACAAAAAACAAAAGAAACAAAAATATCTTTCTAGTGGATAGGCTTTTGTGACCAGAACCCTAGAATGCTAAGAAAAGACAAGGAACAAAATTCAATCTAAAAATGGGTCTTTAAAAAATTACTTGTGTTATTTTGGTTTATTTATTTTTGACTACATATATATGTATATATATATGTATACATATTTGACTACTATATATATATATACTTACATATATGTTAAATGTATATTAGAAAAACGCTTCTAAGCAAAGAGAAGCATATAAAACTCCCTCAAGATCTTACTGTGTGTAGGTTAACAATCTATATTTTAAGGTATACCCTTATTTTTTGAATTAAATAGCTGGTTTTTGACTATACAAAATGTGTTTTTAATCTAAGGTTTTTTTTAAAAAATTAGAGTCAATTTTGGTAAATTATAATTTACTAGAGTATTACTGGCATAAAATTGTTTAGAATATCTCACATGGTATTTTAAAAATGTCCCTTATAAAAAAATATCTCATGCCTGTAGTTATGTCCCTGCTTTCTTCCTGATATTGTGTGTGTGCGTGCACGCATGCACACATGCCCTTAGGTTTTGTTATTCTTAATCAGCTGTTATCCAAGGAGCCCTGGTTCCTTATTTAGAGACCACAGGTGAAGAACAAGGGTTCTCTTTGCTACTGGGTTGGTCATGGTTTTCTAGGCCCTTCCAGTGAACTGAGCTAGGAAATGTTTTTAAGATTTAAGATACGTCATGGATTCATACTGATGCTGCCAATTCAAATTCAGAACCACAAATGCTTTTCTTAACTTCATCAATATGCGAGTGTGCAAACATACTGAAAATTCCATTTATCAAGCAAACCGACATAATTTCTCATCTGTCTTCTCCAAAGAGGCACTCACAACAGTCTCAAAATTACAATATAACACTACCACCAATAATGTTTTCGGAAGACATGTTAAGACTTTTTTTTATCAGTTCTTATTTTGTTGGGTACGAATAGTCAAATAATGAAATTAATCTATTTTGTTGGGTATGAATAGTCAAATAATGAAATTTATCTCGGAATGATTATATCTCCAAATTGATATACAATTTTGCTTACATTATTTATAATTATACAAAATATGAAATGATTCCAAAGTCAAGTCTGCAAAGCAAAGTATATTCAGAGAAGTCTAGTTTTTTCTTCCTGTTCCCTTTCTGTATTTCTCTACCTCCCCAAAGGTAGTAACTTGCTAATTTTTTATCCTTTTATTATTGTATACTTAATATTAAAATATGTTTTTGTTAATACAAAAAATGTGTATATTTATTTTGAGTTTGCTGTAAGAAAATATAATTTATCAACTATGTTAATACAAGAAAATATGTGTGTGCATGTATCTTTTCATCACCTTTTTTAGAAAAATAATTTCATACTATAACATTTTTGCTCACCTTGTTTCTCCATTGAGCAATATATTGCAGACATTATTTCCCACAAGAGTATAGAGATAGAGCCCATTCCTTTTTACAATGGCATAGAACTTTATCTGTGCTGTGTCACGGCTTATTGCCCCCTATTTAGGGACATTTGAGAAGTTCCCAGTCTTTCATTATTACAAATATGCTGCAATGGATATCCGTGTGTGTATTTCTTTCCATATTCTAGGCAGTGGATTTTGGGGATCTGTTCCCACAATGGGGATGGCTTGGTCAAAGTGTTCACATCTACACAATTTCGCTAACAGCACTTGGCCAGACATGCCAAATTCCCAGGAATAGGGGTTGTATTGTTTTGCGTTACTGTCAGCAACATGTGAGTCCCTGTCTCCTCACAGACATGGCACAAAAGATATGTTGCCAGACTTCTAAACTTTGGATAAGTCCACCGATCAGGTGGGAAATGGTATCTCATAGTTTTAATCTGTATTTCTCTTATTGTGATTGATATTGAACATCTTTCCATATAAATCAGGGCTTGATCATATATATCTGTATTTTTCTGTGAAACTTCTCTTCATAGCCCCTCCCCATTTTCCTTTGTAGTCAAAATTTGTCATTGGTACAACCTCAACTGCCTGGGTTACGTGTTGACTCATAGACAGAGATGGGCAGAAGAGAAAGACTGAGTGAAGCAGAAGAATCATTATTAACATGAATATTAAGATAGGGCAGCTTGAGATATGACTGGAAAGAACTCTTGTTTGACTCTAACATAGGTTTCTAACTCCTCATCTGAATACATAAGTCCATGAAGATCTGGTCTCTACTACCCCAACCTTATTTCTCTTTATAAACTGTATTGTCTTACATTCTAGAGTCATTTATGGAGTGGCTGTTAAAAATACGGGCACCATTGGGAACGCTCTGGGGTGATAGGTATATTCTAGATCTTGAGTGAGTGGTGGGTATCAGGGGTGTTTATATTTTCCAAAACTCATTGAATGGTACACTGAAAATGTATGCCTGTTATTGCATGTAAATTCTATTGGATACCTAGTAATGTCCAGGCCCTATCCTACTGTGCCAGAATTTCTGGGTAGATTTACTGGGAACCTGCATTTCTAGCAAGTTCCACCAGAGATGCTTTTCCATAATAAAGTTTGAGAACATTTAACTGCTTATATTTCCTTAAAATATCATGATGTTTGGGTTCCTATGCCTGCTTCTTCTTCTTTTTGCTGTGTTGCCCCCAAGTACATGAAGAATGTCCATGCATCCTCAAGACAGAGTTAACTATCACGTGATCTGCTTTCTCCTCTTCTTGGGTTAATGTGGGCCCTACCCTCCTTTGATCTCTACTATGTGTTATGTAAATTATGATACATTCACAGATATCTTGTAATTTTATTATGTATATATATATGTATATATGTATATATACATACACATACACAATGGACTGAATGTTTATGTCCCTCCCAAATTCCCATTTTGAGATCATTACCCCCTATGTGTTGGTATTTGGAGGTGGGTCTTTGGGAGGAAATAAGGTCATAGGGTATAGTCCTCATGAAACGGGTTAATGCCCTTATCAAAGGGACCTCAGAGAGCTCTCTCCCTCTCCTGCCGCCATATGAAGATACAACAAAAAGATGTCTGTCTGCAAATGCAAAGAGGACCTTGACCACACTAGCACCCTGATCTTGGACTTCCGGCCTTCAGAATGTGACAAATACATTTCTCTTGTTTGTAAGCCACCTGGTCTATGGTAACTTGTTATAACAGCCTCACTTAAGACTACATTGATATATTGATCTATGACCGTGGTGAAGGAACAGTGGAAGAAGAGACTGGGGGTAAAGGTTAAGAGTTTATTTTTGAAGGTCATACATATCAGACTGAAAGTTGGTTTTTAATTCATTAGCTATCATTTACAGAGTGCTTGTTTTATTCTAGGAAGTGTGCTAAACACAATGTAACTTTCATTGCACTGCTTTCTGACGTAGTAAGTAGTATTTTATTTTAAAGTTGAAAATCTGAGATTTAGAGAGGTCAAGCCCCTGGCTCAAAGCCACTGAGCTTCAGGTCAAGCCTGGTCCCACTGACCTCAAAGCATGCATTCTTAAATACAATGTGAGTCCCTCTGTACTTGTTAAAGGACACAGACACTTTCCATCAGAGAAGTGAAGATGTTTTGGGATCTTTGAGGGCATACCTAGTAAGTAAAATCCCACTTTTATGTTCAGGTTCTATGCAAATTAGAAAAATAAAACAGAGAAGGCATACTGGAGATTAAAAAAAATACCTTTCTTTCTAATTACGGCTTCACTGGCGAATATAGCTTTGTAGGAGAAGCAGGTGGCTGCTAATCGGCAACATTGGCTAGACTTGAATTGGCAGAGCGGGAGCAGGGCAGGTGCCCCCTACAGAGGTGGAACAAGCCTCAGAGGCTCCCTGAAGAAGGAGCTCACTTTCCTAAGAAAGAAGATCTGGATGGAGCCATACAAGCCTGGGTATTCTTCCCAAAGTACGCAATCATCAAGGTCATTCCACATGCCCAGCGAGAGGCAGTAAAGGGGGCAGAGAGAGCCTGAGGTGTTAGCAACTCCCATTCCTCTGGAATCCAGAGAAGCCAGAAGAAAAATGGTCTCTCCTCTCCCAGAGGACACAGTCAGAGGCATCACCGTGTCCTGAGCCAAGGAAAGGAAAGGTGTTGGAGACTTATGTCCACCAGACTTGGCAGCTTTGTAGGTGTTGGGGGCAACAAGAAGCACTCACAATTCGTGTCTGTGTGACTACAAATGTAGACTGCTATGAGCAGCCGATAACTAGGAGGAGAACCATATTCTGGAAAGGAAATGATGAGCTTCATTTTTGCAATTAGCCACAAACTTAGAAAGAAGTAATGTCTACTCCTTTATGATCTTGAATGTTTACGAAGGGATAAATGAAACTTCAGTAAGTTTGCATAATGTTTGCAGGTTTGCATTACTTCCAGAATACATCAAAGTAATATAGCCCTTGGGCCAATACTAATATTAAAATGTTAAACTTTAAAATTAATATTCATTAAGGGCATGTATCACTTAAACTTTCCTTGGATTCTACACATGGAATCTTTTCGAAAGCGAAAGGGAGTCTCCCTTTACAACATTTTCCTTTGGTCCCTGGGTCTACAGTTACCTGTGTTAACATCCTCTCTTTCTGTCTTGAGTAGTCCGAATCCTCTTTGCTTTGCAGATTAATAAATGAAAAACACTTTCCTATGCACTCACACCATTTCTGATACCAAATGTGTGGGTTTTTTTTTTTTCCCCCACACCAAACAATTCTCAAATGCTCTTTGACATCTGCTAGGTGTATTACAATTCAATTTAGTTCAATTCAGACACTATCTACCTGGGGGTTAATGCCAAACTCCATAGGTTAAGGGCTTAATCCCACAAAACTGCTTTCCCTTGAGATGCCAATTGCAAGTCCCATATGATTACCTGTGATTCTGACCAACCGGCTGTAAATCAGGGTTCCCACAAACCTCCTGAACTTGGATAATTTGCTGTAATAGCTCATAAAACTCAGGGAAACATTAACCTCTTTTTTACCACTTTATTATAAAGGATAGTACAAAAGATACATATGAACATCTCGAGACACTAGGGTGAAGCCCAGAAGCGTCCTGAGCACAGAAGCTTCTATCCCTGTGAAGTTGGGGTGCACCCCCCTCACTGCACATGGATGTGTTCACCAATGCAGAAGCTCTCCAAACCCTGCAGTTTGGGGATATTTATGGAGGCCTCATTATGTAAGCGTGAATGATTTATAATTCAATATCCAGACCTTTTACCCTCCCTGGGGGATTGGGGTTGGGGCTGAAAGTTCTAAGCTTCTCATCGTGGGTTGGTCTTTCTGTTGACCTGTCCCCATCCATAAGCCCACCAAGAGTTGCCGCATTTGATCACATGCTCCCATCACCTAGAAAATTCCAAGGGGCTTAGGAGTTCTGTGTCAGGAAGTGGGGTCAAAGACTAGTGTTAGAACAAAGATATTCCTACTACCCCTATCGCTCTGGAAATTACAAGGGTTTTAGAAGCTCTGTGACAGGAACCAGGGACAGGGACCAAATATGTATTTCTTATTGTGTCACATTTAGTAGACCTAACGTTCTCCAACCTAATTGCACTTAGATGGTATGTTTTCCTGATTTGAGTTATCCATTGCAAACATATTGGAGATGAAACGATTATGCAAATCAAGTTAACCAATTATAAGTGTTAAATACCAAAAACTTTAGGCCTTGATTCAGTAGCCTATTTAAATGTTAAACATATATCTGAACGTTTTGACTTTGTTTTTATGCAATATTGATCCTTGAGCATGCATTCAACAAGAGGGAGCACATCACAGGTATCTATTCACTGGAAGGAGGTGAGAAAGCATATAGTGTGTATTGGCTTTGGGGTCAGACAGGCCAAAGTTCAAGTCCTGATTCTGGTGGTAACCATCTGCATGATCTTAAACAAGGGTCTTTTTAAAAAGACAAGAGAGCTGTACCCTGCTGGTAAAATAACGTATGCAAAAATATTTATTATTATTGATTCTAGCCCCTAGTAATGTAAATGGTAATAGTATTCTATTAAAGAGGGTGCTTTTTAAGATGATTTTTTCTTTAGTTTCTTCAAAGTATAAAAGTAGTTGTGTTGTAAACACACACCTGTAGGATACGTGAAGTCAGGTAGGCACATACGTGAGTTCATTTGTTCTGGAACATTCGCCTCGATTTAACTTGCTTTAAGCACTATGTATCACCAGCTATTTTGGAGATTTAGACTTCCCCGAAGTTGCCCTTTTTTAATTCAAGGACCAGATTTTCATCCTGTCATACTTCAAAGATTTAACTTAACGTCAATGCTACCTGTAAGACTCCTTTCCGGACTGCCTACATTTCGGCTTATGCTCCTCCCTTGTCTGTTTCCACTAATCCAACTACTTGGTGTTCCAATGTCCTGTTTTTTTAACCAGTTTCCCGCTATCCCAGCAGCAGGACAGGATCTGAATCATTCATTGCTGATTCCCTAGTGTCTGGCAGAGACCCTGACACTTAACAGCAACCCCCGCCCCCAAATACTTTTTAAATGAATAAATGATACGTAGTTTCAGTTTCTCTATTTGAAAATAGTAATATTTTTGAAATAATTCCTGGGAGAACAGTAATAATGCCCCCAAAAAATAATTTATAAAGCATTTTACTTAATAAAAGTAATAATTTGGGGTGTCTGGGTGGCTCAGTCGGTTAAGCGTCTCTCTTTGGCTCAGGTCATGATCCCAGGATTTGGGGATGGAGTCCCGCATAGGGCTTCCTGCTCAGTGGAGCCTGCATCTCCTTCTCCCTCTTCCTCTGGTGCTCCCCCTGCTTGTGCTCTCTCTCCCTCTGTCAAATAAGTAAATAAAATCTTTTTAAAAAAGTAATAATTAAATTTGGAATCAATAATCTAATTGATAATATAGTCTTTTTATAATATATTTTACAGGGCGCATTATCTTACCTATCATCTCTTTACTGTTCAAATTAATGGTTTACATAGTACTGTTTTTTAAAATTTGTCATTTTATAAGTGACCAGGACATACACTAAGCTTCACAAGAGTGAAATTCCTCTTCTCTTGACCAACATGTATACAATAAACTCTGACATAAAGCAGCCACTAAGAGACTATTAAGTGTCTCATATTCACCCCTTAGACCCAGTGAAGGGAGAGATTCAAGAAAAAGATCAAGGATTATTCCAGATCATCAAAGTGATAGCGTTGGTATTTGGTGCTGGAAATATAAAGATAAATAAGACATGGTCTGTTCTTGCAGACAGCACTTTCCAGAAGGTAACAGAAATATGCGAACAGAGGCATGCTGTGTCGTAGGTGTGGAGCTGGACGCTAAGTCAACTCACCAAGGGAAGTCAGGGACGTCTTAGTGATGAGTGTGGATAGATAACCAGGTGCTCCCCATAGAGAGATGCAGGCATCGTGAACACAGTGGTCTATTCTGAGACTATCCAGGCCTGCAGAGTGGAATGGCTGAGCAAGGAGCAGGAAGTGCACCTACAACGGGAGGAAGGACCAAACCCTGTTGTATCCAACTAAGGGACTAGAGAAGGATGAGCATATTCAGATTCGAGGGGAAGGTCACAATTTCAGTTTGGGATTTCTGAAGAGTGAGATGCCTTGGCCCCAGGAGATATGCCCTTGGTGGTAAAAGTCTGGGGTTCCTGAGAGGGGTGAGCTTCCTAGCAGTGCTCTAGCAGAAAGAATAAGGACTTTCCAGACTGCCTCACCAGGGTGGGGAAGGGAGCATCCACAGAACCACAGGTGTGAACAGTGGAGGTGCCCAGTCTACCAGGTGAGTCAAGTCTGAAAAATCCATGGGAGCCGTCTTGAAGTATCTTGGTTATTAGACTTGAGAGTTAACAGCCCAAACTGATAACCTTGAATAACCCTGAGGTTATTCAATAAATTTTTTAAATCTTACTTGATTTATCTTGTAGACTGTATAATAGTGGACAACATGTTTAGTGCTTTCTAAGTCAACGTCAAGTAAAGATAAAGGACTGTGTGTGTGTGTGTGTGTGTGTGTGAGAGAGAGAGAGGTGTTCCAGAGATTCCCTGACCCCTGCAGATAAAAAGGGGAGAAGGACACCATCTTCAAAAGAAAGAAGCCATATTTACTTCTTCCTGCAAGGAGAAAGAGCTCTACCAAAGCTAGAAGGAAAAAAGAATATATTCCCTACCAAGAAACTGACATATAGTAAAAATAAGAAGGGGACATAATAAATGGAAAAAGATTATAAAAAAAGAATACCGCTATTTTTTTTCCCCAAAACTCCAATCAATTAGGAGCATAGTTCCCTAATGTTTTTCCCAATAAGAATGCCCTCTGTGTCATCAGATCGGCAGCATATTTGTTCCTCAGTTATTAGGTTTTATTTCGTTTTTCTGTTAATCAGTGTGAGTCTTCTATAAGCCACATGTGATGATTTAATCTAGCCTCTCCGTGTGTATCTGGGGCTCTTCTCACATTCCATACTGAGACTTAATTTGCATTTTGAGGAAACAACCCGGGGCACTTTGGAAAACTCAGAGCACCAGCGGGTAAATGAGGACACCATATGCCCCCCAGTCAGCCGTACTTCTCTGCAAGCCCGCTACGTGACACCGCTCCCCAGCATGGGCCACATGCCCTCCCAGCGTGTCATGCGAGTGACCTGGGTACCACGTGGAGGACTCGCTGACCACGGCTGGCGTGCTGTCGTGTGTTTTATTAAAGTCGTATTTTATGAAGCATGTGGACGCAGGATTACAGAAAGAAAAGCAACCGATTCCCTCGCATTTTGTGGTGCTTTGCATAGCGTGCTGAGGAAATTAATTGCCCCTTCTAAAGCTGCGAGACACCCCGTGAAGTGAGCCTCCAGGACGTGCAGGCTCTGCCGGAGGCCCCCAACCACTCACTCCACATCTGGTTCCTTTTAAAGTGGTTTGTGCCTGTGAGTGTGGGATGAGTGAGCGGGGACCATGCTTTCCTGAAATATTAGAGCGCCAAGGTGCCCCTCTGTTGACCAGTTATCAACAGGTCTTTAGTACAAGAGGGGCAACCAGGAAATTGAGTTAATATTTATTACTCGTTCCCATAACTCGAATGACCTTTAGCACAAATATGGATTCCAACTACAAAGCTAAGTCCCTGGAGAATCAGAATTCAGCATTGAATTGGTATGAGCATGACTATGATTTGTGTATTTATACATGGGTTATATATATATATTATACACACACACACACACACACATATATATATGTCAGAGGTAAAACTCAAGTGGCAATTTGTGTACACAGTAGGAAAGAATAACTTGCAAATTCACACATGTGGTTTTGATTAAAATTTCTATTTCAAAACATAATTGTTTCCTTAAATAATGGTCACAATGACTTAATGTGCTTACTAGCAGCTATAACGTTTTTTGGTCCATATGCTTTTTCTGTAAATATGTTTGAAAATATGAAATCTTGACTATTAAGCAGTCAAGGTTTTGGAGAGCTAAGACTGCCAATCAATGCATGAGAACTTATTTACAATAAATTTTTATATTGGACCTATAAATCAAACCAAATATGAGTATGGTTTTTTTAATACAGAGAAATATTAGCATTAAAACATTTATGTCATAATTAATTTATTTAGACAGGTTTCATATAACCGGAAAATAAATTTCTAATATCTATGAAGCAAAGATGAGGGAAACAGTATTTTATAAATTGCATAAGGTGGTACAACCTTTATGTTTATGCAGATGACTTGGCAATATGTTTCAAATACTTTAACTCTGTGAATACTCTTAGCAATTCTATTTTTAGAAATTTAGCTTAAAAAAATAATATAGTGGGAACAAAGTTTCAGATACTTGAGAATTAATGACAGCCTAATCTATTACACTAAAAATTTGAATACAACATTAATGTACCCCAATATGAATTTGCTAAAAAGAATACGTATATTCCATATATATTCTCTCTCTCTATATATATATATATACATGATTATATTATTGCAAATATATTAGTGTCTGTATTTATAGGTTTTTTTAAATAATTCTGGGTTCTCTAATTTATTTATTTATTTTAAAAATTTTATTTATTTGGGAGATACAGAGACAGAGAGCATGAGCAGGGAAAGGGGCAAAGGGAGAGGGAGAAGCAAACTCCCTGCTGAGCAGGGAGCCTGATACGGGGCTCCATCCCAGGACTCTGGGATCACGACCTGAGCTGAAGGCAGATGCTTAACCGACTGAGCCACTCAGGCCCCCTTGGGTTCTCTAATTTAAAAATGCACGTGTGATACATTTTTAGTTGGAAAAATAAGCTTTCCGTTATAAAAAATAATCTAATGTAAAATTGTTTTAGCTAACTATTTTAGACAGTGGGTAATCGGTGGGATCTTATTTAACCAGTCATTCAAGAAATACTTGAGCTTCTACTTGTGCATTGTCAAAGGAAGACTCAGACAGAAGCATGGATGAAGGAAATCAAATGTAAGGGAGTCATACTCCAGAAGGAATGGCTCACCAAATAAAAACCGCAAGCAGAAATTAAAAGGAAAAAAAAAACACACACCATGGTTTCCGAATTATATTTATCTATGCCAGGTAAAAAACAAATAAAAAACACACAAGTAAAACAAACAAACAAACAAAAAAACCCAGTTTTCTCACACACTTTTTTTTTTTTAAAGATTTTATTTATTTATTTGAGAGAGAGAGAGAGCACGAGTGGGGGTGGGCGGGGGAAAGGGTGGGGGAGAAGAAGACTTCCCCTGAGCAGGGAGCCCGGGATACAGGGCTGGATCCCAGGAGCCTGGGATCATGACCTGAGCCAAAGGCAGACGCTTAACTGACTGAGCCACCAGGCGCCCCTTCTCACACAAATTATCTTATTCAAAATTGTCAAGACATATCTTCAGATATCAGCAGAACAACCATGAGGAACAAAAATGCTTTTGTAAAGGAGTTCACATTTACAGGAAATAGTGAAGGTTTTATTATTTAGGATCCAGACCAAGTCAGGGTGACTCTGCTATGTTTGGTTTATCTCAGGTACAAAATATAATTTTTGTTTACCTGTGGTTTATGAATTTCTTAGTCATATTGGAAGTGGTAAAGCATCACTTCTTTTTCCCCCCTACAATTTCTTCTTACAGTCAATTTCCTCTGATATTGGAACCAGGGAAGAGCATCAATTTTTTTTTTTTTTATGGATTCGGCCGCAAAACTTGCTTAGAAATTTTCTGATCTTGCATCATTTGATTTGACATTGTGGTTTTTAAATAGTTATTAAAATATAGGTGTAACCAGAGATGGTTATGTACTTTTTTTGTATCGTTAACAAACTAGGGACATACGATCTTACACTTAAAAGTTAATTTCTGCCTGAGAGTTTAAAAAGAACTTAGATGTGTAATTTACTTTTATGTGTCAGAAGTATTTTACTGTCTGTAATAGCTTTATTGCGATTAGGGACTAAGGACCATCTCATTGACCCCCGCAGGCTGCATCTGCCTACCACCTGGGCTCAAGGACGTCCTTTTTCTCTGGGTGGTTCATGTTTGCTAATTTTCCTGGACTGCTAGGGTACGGCACCGCCGGTAAAGAGATTTTTTAAGCATGGGATAGTAGTAGTCGATTTTTCCTGGAAGTACTTCGTAGATATAACTTCTGTATGTGAAGCATATTCCTATTCCTCAATAGAGCGCATGCCTGAAATTTGGGGCTAGCTTATATTTACAAATTATATGTATCCAATTATATTCTGATAGGAAAGAGGATAAATTATTACGGGTTGGACTGTATCTCAGTGGAACCTCCACGAATCACTGTAGAAGGAAGCCTCAGATTCAGAAATATTAAGAAAGCTTATTTTCAGTGTCTGCAAGTGAGTAAGACTTTGGAAAAGACCAGAATCTTCCACCACCAAATAAAAATACAAGTATTTAGAGGTGAAAGATTTCATTCCTAAGGTTATTTTATTTATATTGGTTTGTCCACAGTCAAAAAAAGAGCAACTGATTTATATGATGACTGCGTTTGGGTGAATGGGACATAATCAAGGTTGTATTATTTGGGAGAACAGAACCAGTAATGGTGACTATGTTATTTTTAGTTTATTTCAGTGTTCTCAGAAGGCAAAGTGGTTTTGTTTTTTTGTTTTTGTTTTTTCCTGATTGTGGTATGTGAAGCATTTAGTGATATTGGAATCAGTTCAGGGCATCATTTTTTTTTTTCCTAAAATACAAAATGATTGCCCTGAATCCCTTAGAGCAAAAATATTATATGTATCTTAGATATGGTATGTAGACTTTAAACATACAATCACATACACTGCTCTCCATTTGCTCAGCAGGGAACATTTTTCCATCTCAGTACTGACTGTAATCTCCTAAAAGGCACTCCACTGAGAAGCAGAAAGGTGCCTTTCAAATCTCCTAGGATTTACTCAGAGTGAACTGGTCAGCCCAGGTACATTGCTTGAACAATAGGTTCAGTTCCTGCTCCTTTGTGAGAAAACTTGCCTGAAGAACGATCCTTCCATTTTTATTTTTGTTTCCTGTGTTGAGATGAACCAGTAAATAAAATCTTGTCACAGTGGAGGGGGGCATGTGTGTGAATGGAGAGTTGCGTTTCCACATTGTGGGGAAGCCTCTGACACAGCCCTGCCCATGGCTCGTCACTCAGGGCGCAGGTCTTGGCTTGCCCTGGTCGGTTACACAGGAGGTGAGGAAATCTCTGGTGCATGTGGATGAATCTCCAGCATAGCAAAATTAGATAATTTATTATATCGAAATATATAATATCTTTTTTAATTTTAGTCATTTTTGAATTTGGAAAGAAACGTAAACCTTTCACCTGAATATTTGCCTTGTACACATCACAATTTTCTTTTTTAAAGATCTTATTTATTTATTTGAGAGACAGAGAGAGTACGAGTGGGGCCAGGGGAGGCAGAGGGAGAAGGACAAGCAGACTCCCAACTGAGCTCAGAACCCGACAGGAAGCTCTATCGCAGGACCCTGAGATCATGATCTGAGCTGAAACCAAGAATTGGACGCTTAATGGACTGATCCAACCAGGCACCCCCACATTGTTTTTCTTAATGAAACAGTGTCCATTTTGAAAAAAATTTCTAGATATTTCTTCATTTGCCTTTTTAATTTTGCTCCCCCAGGGAAAATTATTGAATAATTTTCTTGGAAACGAAGTGGCCCAAATAAAGAAACCTGGAGAGGAATCTTAAGGTGTCTCTGTCATTTTATCTTAATTCCTTATTTAAGTGGATAGGAAAGATGATGTATACTAGGGATCAGTCTTTGGTCAATCTCCTTTCTGACTGCATGAAGCTCCAGAATATGGTATGTCATTAAGAGCACAACTTATCATGACTAGAGCCCATTTATCGAGAACCTTCCATAGGGGCAATTGCATGCCCCTCCTTGAATTTGTTAATCCCTTTACTAGGTGTGTTCTGTTCCTTCTCAGGCATCTGAATGCCGATATCAAAGCTGACATAAGGCTTTCTCTCCCAAGAGACCATTTTGACTGCTCTTCCCAAGCCTGGCTTCCTCTTTTAAAACTCATCTGAGCTTCCACTACACACTTAGAACTGTGTACTGTGCAAGGCACAGGGGAATACATAAAGAAATCAAATTGCTGTCTCTGACTTCATAAAGCCCATGGTCCAGGAACCCAGAAAACCTGAAATTCTCAATCAAGTGTTATAGACAGGAAGTGGGAGTCTCAATTTACACAAGGCAGCTCAGATATTTAAAAAGAAATCCATTCTGTTCATTTCTGCATCTGAGCCAAGAGGCTGATGCCGATTTTGTGGAGCCCACTTGAAGAAAAAGAATGTAAGATGACAAGCACAAAATGAAACAGAAATATTAAAGAGGGCACGTTCTGCATGGAGCACTGGGTGTTATGCACAAACAACGAATCATGGAACACTACATCAAAAACAAATGATGTAACGTATGGTGATTAACATAACAATAAAAAATTTAGAAAAAAAGTACTAACTGACGGAAAAAAAAAAAAGAAAAGAAACAGAAGGCCTTGGCGGGGTCCATGCCGGTGAGGCCCTGAGGGTTACACCTCATTGGCTTCCTGGTAAATCTCCTCTTCCTGAGCTTGAGCTTACCCTGGAGCCCTCCACATGTCTGTCGTTGGGCAAGACAAGCTGATCTATCCCGTGCTGGTTCATTCTGACTGACAGACTGATTCCTCAGCAATTTAAAACATTATTAACACATCTACTGTCTAGTTCTGGTTTTGGTCACTTTTAAGAAATATTCAATTTCAAGATTCCTTCTGACTGTTTTCCTGACTTTTCCCTCAGAATCACCCAAGTTCTTGGATATCAGAAAAGAGACTTTGGTCCTACTAGCCTCCAGTTGAAGTGCTTTATTCCCTCTTCAGTGTTAGCCTTCAACCTGTCCTTGCTCTGTCTGCTGGATGTGTAGCTGGGCATCGTGTAGGTGACTTTTATCAGTGGCCACCATGCTTGTTACTGTCTCTGGTTGCAAAATCCCTACATTCTGGTCTCCCCAGCCATTGCTAGCCCTCTCCCAGTCCATGAGCCTGCTTAGTTTCTTTGTTTTCTTTTCTTGGGGTCTCAGTAGCTCCAAGGGACTTTTTTTGTATTACACAGAAACATGCAGCCCCCTATGTTGCTGCCTCAGACCCACCAGGCTAAGAAACTCCATTAGCCATTGCCATGGGCACCATATTGGAGGTGGAACCATGCCTTCTCAGGAAGTCTCTCTGTCTTCACTGGCAGCACATGCCCAAAGAAATCAGGCCCTTGTTTGCTGTGCTTGAATTCTAAGGAGGAAGCCAGCACATTCAGTTCGGAACCATGGCCCTCCTCCTTCTCTCCTGACTCTTGAATTTTTCCTTGAGCATCAGGGTTTTTCCCAATATGGCAGGATTCTAATATCTCATTCCTCAAGTTTTTTT
This sequence comes from Neomonachus schauinslandi, assembly GCF_002201575.2. Lineage (NCBI taxonomy): Eukaryota > Metazoa > Chordata > Mammalia > Carnivora > Phocidae > Neomonachus > Neomonachus schauinslandi. Next base: position 131,239,306 of record NC_058411.1, on the reverse strand, counting down.
ATTTATTAATATAATAAAATTAATACAATGATTAATAATATACACTATAATTATGTGATAATATATATTATAATGTATAATAATTAATATAATAATATAATATATAGATACATATGTGTGTGTACATATATACACACACATATAAACTTTTTGTTCCAGTTTTCTAGCTTCATTCCTAATACTTAAAAAATCAGTCTCAGAAGTACTAAAAAGACCCACTTCTCCCTCAACAAAACTAGTGTTTGCAAGTGGTAAGTGTCAATATTAGATTAATTTCTATGTCTGGGGCCAATTTATTATCTTGACATCAAAGAAATGGGAAAGAGGCGTGCCTGGGTGGCTCAGTCAGTTAAGCATCTGCCTTCGGCTCAGGTCATGATTCCAGGGTCCTAGGATTGAGCCCTGCGTGGGTATCCCTGCTCAGCGGGGAGTCTGCTTCTCCACCTCTCTCTGCCTCTCCCCCCTGGTTTCTGTTCTCTCTCTCTCTCTCTCTCGGATGAATAAATAAAATCTTAAAAAAAAAAAAGTGGGGAAGATCCCTGGCTATTAAACAGGACAGGAGCAATGGGTCCATTTGTAAACCATAAATACATGCATTTGGAAGAGACTCACTGAGGTGGAGAGGTCAGGGTCAAGAGGCGTAAGGAACGGCTATAGACACGGGTGAGTAAAACTGTAGGGGCCTCAGTGAGGAGGGTGGACTTCACCCCTGGGACCAAGAGGACAAATTAGGTACACCAGCCATCAAGACTCCAGACATCTAGATCCTAATCCGCATGTGCTAATTTCCTGTAAGTGGCAAAACCCACTAAATTCTTTTTTTTTTTTTTCTGGCTTCTTCTTCTTCTTTTTTTTTTTTAAATTTACTATGTTATGTTAATCACCATACATTATATCATTAGTTTTTGATGTAGTGTTCCATGATTCATTGTTTGTGCATAACACCCAGTGCTCCATGCAGAACGTGCCCTCTTTAATACCCATCACCAGGCTAACCCATCCCCCCACCCCCCTCCCCTCTAGAACCCTCGGTTTGTTTATCAGAGTCCATAGTCTCTCATGGTTTGTCTCCCCCACCAATTTCCCCCCTTTATTTCTCCCTTCCTACTATCTTCTTTTTTTTTTTTAACATATAATGTATTATTTGTTTCAGAGATACCCACTAAATTCTAAATGATCTTGAAAATGCTGGCCATTGGCTGTGACTGTGGCAGCAACCTGGCTGAAGATTCCCTGAACCTTCCGCCCTTGGGGAATAAATAACATTGGGTGGTTAGCAGTCACGAAAGCAGTTGCTGGACCAGATGAAGGAATCCTCTGAGTTACTGCTCTAATTCCACATTGTGGGTTCATGCCATTGTTCTCTCCCCCGCCCCCTTCCAGCTATTTGCTGAGGAATTTTCAAGTAAGAAAACAATTAATTTAGACCCCAAAGCTAATTGGAATCAATAGTTAATGTTTCTTCCCAACTATCGAAATTAATTACAAAATGATGTATGTTCACTTGGATGCCAGACTATAGATTTCTATCAGAAATTTCCCTCCAGGGGCACCTTTTCAACAAGAAGTCAGCTGCGTGTAGTTCATCATGTCATCCCCCCGTCCACCCACCCTCTTCGGTTTCTCCCCTTGAAATTTTGTGTCCAGGGCACTGTTACTATTGAAGCCATGGATTAGCTGTACTTGAGATTAAAAAAAATGTGCCTCCAGACACACTCAAGCAAACAAAGGAGTATTGATAAAGGTGAAGACAAGGCCACGTTGTCAAAGTGGTGACCCTCCTCTGCAAGGTCCTGCAGGTCCAAGCTGACTCCTTCACCTGCCACACTGGCTGGAGACCCACTCTCCAACCAGCACAAGGCAAACTCATCTTAAAAGGTGGACTGCAGTCCAGCCAGGGGCCTTGGTTCTGACTTCACAGGGAGGAGTCTGGATTTTAAGAGGTAGATGGCCTCTGCTTGTCATCTGGGTGCCTTAAGATATGGTGTTCAAGAACGTTCAGGTGGAGATCACAAACTACCTTTAGATGGTATCATTAGCAAGACAACTGGTACACACTGGGTGCCTGGGTGGCTCGGTCAGTTAAGCATCTGCCTTTGGCTCAGGGCATGATCCCAGGGACCTGGATCAAAGCCCCACATCTGGCTCCCTGCTCAGTGGGGAGCATGCTTCTCCCTCTCCTCCCAGCTCACTATCTCTGTCACTATCTCTTTCTCTCTCTCAAATAAATAAATAAAATCTTTAAAAATTAAGGAAAAGACAAGTGGTACACACAGGACGCTCAATACACATGTATTTGATACACCATTTACTTGGTTTTCCAATACGGAAATCCTACAATACATTTGGTTGTCTGTAAGCCTATTCTTTTTCTAGCCTACTTGTCTTGCATGTCACCGAGCAGAGAAGAGATAAGAGTAAATGTGTCATGGTGGCCTTTCCTTGTGGGAGAAAAGGAATTTGAAATTGAGATAAGGTCTTGTGTATTCTGATACTGCTCAGAAGTTGGGAGGAAGCTATTGAAATGTGAGGTGTAAGGGGTTGAGGATGGTGGGATGCATAAGAGAAGATGCAGAGAATGGGCTCTGTTACCCCATGTCAATCATTCCTCACTGCCCTCCTTCAATGCCACAGGAACATTATCTGTCAGGTGTGTATTCTTTCAGCCAATGGAAGATATTGCACAGTTACATATGCCAGACCCCAGAAAAGAAAAAATGAACAGGACACCATGCCTACCCTCAAGGAGCTCCTGGTGTAGGGAGGAGCAGAAACAAAAGCTCCCTCACATTTTCAGAAGAGAGAAGAACCCTACCAGGCTTGAATGTTGGACCAGAATGTTAGAACAGATGGATAGCAGTTAGAGAGCAATGGTGCTGGGCATGGCTGGCCCAGTGAGAACAGCCAGAGCATTCCAATAGTTGCAGAAGGATGGGACATGTAGTGGGGAGGGTGGTGTCCCAGGAAAGCCAAGAATACAAGTGAAACCAGTGGCCTGGGGGCCTCTTGGTGAACAGTAGGGTTGTTGAGCATAAGCGAAGGGCAGCCTGGGCTTTGGCTTCCATGAAATCTGTGTAGGAATCCTAGTTCTGCTCCTGACTGCCTTCTTGACCTCTGTCCATTGCTCAGCTCCTCTGGGTTTGTGTTTCTACTTAATAAATGAGAATAATACCCCTCTTAAATGATTGGGGAAAATATTGTTTTAAGATTCCTTTAGTTGTGTGTTAAAGCAACCAAATTTGAACTAGATTATGTAAAGATTTGGGGTGGGGGGGGGATGGCTGTGAGGTATTGGAATTTTCCAGAAAGTGAGAAAAGGCAAGAGGCAGCTGGCTTCAGAGACTCTCTCTCCCAGTCTGTCTCTGCATCATCTTTCAGACCCACTTTCTCCACTTGGGGGAGAAGGTGGTATAGCAACCTCAGCTCCTTCCCTCCCATACTCCAGCTTTGCCACCAGCAACAGTCTGAGATTTGCTCCTTCTGATCCCAAGTTCCAAATTCCAGAAAAATACTCTGATTTGAGCAAATGCCTCTCCTTGGCCCAATCAACAAGAACATCCCATTCAAATCACAAGGCTAGAGCAAAGGAAGAAACATTCCCCAGAAGAGTCTTTTGGGCGGACAGAACAATAGTGTTGATGAACAGTAATGGCTGATGGCAAGATCATGGTCTAGGGTCTTGGATCTGAAACATCTTCTGGATTCCAGGCAAGTCACAGGTGCAATAAATTAAAAATGTTGAGTGACCTCTTTATGCCGGAACATTTTACATATTATTTCACTTAATGCTCATATCAATCCTTAGACTAGGTAAGCAGTATTAGTCACATTTTATGCATGAAGTAATTGGGAAACTCAGAAGCGTTCCAACTTATAGCAATCACACATAGGGAAGGGGTTCATCTGGCACCAAATCTTAACTTCTTTCTGCCTTTCTGGGTTTCCAGAGGCCAAGGGCCCTTCCTGTGTGGTACAGCATATTCCCCTCATTTGATTTTATTGAGGTAGTGTTTGCTTGTAAGCCCGGCACAGTATTAAAAGACACATGAGTCTAGGGCTCTAATCCTCCCTATTTTTCTGTGAAAAAGTCAGTCTTTCTTACCCCCTGCCAAATAAAAGAAAGCAGCCGCTACTTCCTTCCATTCCCTCCAAGTTGTGGAATTCTTACTTTGCATATTCATGAAATCAAAAAGCGGGTCATGTTCTAAAATGACAGAAGCCATGTTAAACCCATGTCATGTTCTAAAATGATAGAAACCATGTTAAACCCATGACCTTAGTGAGTAATTCTCTCATGAAGAGAGAAAATAGAAATAGAGCCAGACCAACTGGGGGTCCCTCTGCCACACGTGGTAGCTGTGCGTAATTGGTAACACCCTAAGTGTCTCCAAGCCCCAGGTTTCTAATTAATAGAACGGGAATATACTAAATATCATCATCCTAGAATTGATGTGACTTTTCATTCTGAGACTCTTGTGAAATAATTTTTTTTTATAAAGTATTTCTGATTGATTCTATTTACATAGCATTAAATAGCCTGGGCAGTGTTGCATGCCCATATGAAGCTTGGGGTTGTTCATTTAAAGTGAAATCTCTCTGAGGGGAGCGATAGTAGGTGTCTGTGTGGGTTCCCAGCAGACATCCTGTATGCAAAATCTTCAGGGACGGGTGGCTAGAAAGTCGAGGCGTAAATGCGAAGCAAGTGACATAAGATTGGGACTTCAAAGGTCATTGCTTGTGGTTAGGGTGAGAGAAGTTGAAGATTAGAAATGGTCACCCAGAGAAACTAATGCCCAATCGATGCGCAGTAATAGTGCCAGGAAGGATGAACTGAATCATTACACTAGACTGGTGTCCCTTTGAAATGGCACCTGCGATATCCAGGTGGAATAATGAACAATGTGGCCAGGCAGATGCTTTAATTTTACCAGGATTGACTTGCTTTGGAAAGGCATGGGACTATGTTATCCAAACACACAAAATACTATTTAACTTGCCAAGAACTAGAAGAATAACTACACATCCATCTCAACGGGACAGATGTTGCAGTGGTGAAAATTATATTCTGAATACATCTTGTTTTGTTGTTGCTTCCCTTGCCAACTTGGAAATAATACAGGATTCCAAGGTTAATTTACAGGAGGTGAAGTCAGAGAGAAAGGTGGTATAGACTAGCATGAAGTCTACGGGATCTGAATTCAAACAGAATGTCTATGAATTTTGCTGGGCTCCTGGTTTAAGACATGGATGGAAGCCAAGATGTAGTGTTTTTATAGCTGAAAACAAAGATATAAGTGGCAATTTTCATTGCTGACTAGCTAGGGTAAAATAGTAATAGAAAAACGTTGGGTAAATATTTACTATTGCCAGGCACCACTTTAAACACTTTGCATGTATTCTTTGATCTTGGTAACAATGCTTGCAACTCTTATGGTACAGATGAGGAAAAAACAAACACAGATAGGTTAGGCTAGCCTCCTGAGGTCACACAGCTAGAGAACACTGGGGCAGCAATCAAACCCACACAGGCTTTCGCAAAACCCCAGATCCTTCCCCAAGTACATTGGCTAGGATGCAGAACAGCACTGAAGAAGCATTTGACCTTCCCCAACTATTACATGTCAATGACGTAGGTCAGGTGCTTAGCTGAGCTGGCACATGGTAGGCACACAAAAAAAGAGGTGGGAGAAATCCAGTTCCTTCCCTCCTTTCTCTCCCAGTGCAAATCAACAATAATCCTGAAAACTTCAGAAGGTCCTTCCCAATCTTGGACATGGCCTTCCAAGGGCGAACAAGAGGAAACTATAAAACCTCCACATTAAACAAGAAACGTTTTGCTTTATAAAGGTAAATTCAATTTAAGCTTTGAAGTATGAAAAGTCAGTGGAAGCCAAGGAGCAGAGGATCTCAGACAGCAACACGCGGAGGGGAGGGGAGCCGGGCGAGTGGGGCCAGGGTGGGAGGAGAGCCGGCTGTGTAGCCTGCGGGACGAGGCTGGGAGGGAGGCCGGGGTGCCGGAGTCAGATCCGGCTGCATGGACTACTGCGTCTCCAAGAAACAGACATGGGAATCTGCTAGTGGCTGCACATCTGGAAAACGAAGCCCCGGGATGAATTATGCGCGGATTATCTTGCACTTGCACAGGAATTTCTGTTTATTCACAGTTGAGGAGCATAAAGAAGAAAACCTGTTTCACACCTGGCATTTAATTTAGAAGGGATTGCCTCTCGAGCTGAAGGGAAAGCCATCTGAACTACGCTGTCCTGGCTCTGCTTTAGGGCTCCAGCAGCCAAGCAAGGCAAGTCAGGAGCACCTGGAACGTCATTTTGCAGTGCGCCCCTGTAAGGGTCTGTGTCTGGGTGGGGGTAGGGGAGGTGAGGGGACGGGGGATGTGTGTGCACAAAGCCACTCCTAGGTGTGGAGACACCAGACACAGCCCAAGGGGGAGGGACCCAAAGCACATCCCGCCCAATCCCTAAGCCTCTCTCTTTTCCCAGATAGCTTCATAAATGTCACCAGGAACTCAGGCACCCCTCCGAGCTGCACATCCCAGGGAACTCCCCCAGTGCGCCTTTAATTTTGTTTGGAATTCATCTCACTCTTTGGGTTTGCTAAGTGTGAAAAGTCCAAGGAGAAACCAATCCATTGTATTAGCCCCCAAGCAATGGTCTATTGTGTATGGCCGTGGAGGTATGTCATTGAGCACTGCTCTGGGGATTTTTAAATTAAGTTCTTCCTGCTACAGAAGCTTCTTTTTCTCCAGTGGAGTCCTGGTTCTTTGTAAGCAAAATGGAAATGTCCCTTGGCATTTGTAGCATGCGGATGTTCACATTTAAAGACACTTCTTAATCAAACAGGGCAGTTGTTGGCTACACCCATGGTCTCTGGGAGGGACAGGACACAGGACACTTTTATGTCACTTGGAAAGGAGGTTTGCAGAGCAAGCGGTGTGGAACTTATGTTATTAATTAGGGAACTGGTTCTGCCTTGCAGAAGATTTACTGAAATACTGGTTTCAAATCAGTGTTTTATCATATCTACAGGGAGTGTCTGGAACAAAGTAAAATAAAACAAAAATTCTTTTTTTTTGTTTGTTAATGGGACATGCACAGGTTCTAGTTCATACTTGCTCTTCTTCATATGACTCTCCCTCTAGGAGTCCAACAACAGCTAATACATTTAATAAATATTCCAGTCTATGATATTCTTACATACTCACTCACTCTCTCATTGGTACTCGCTACCTTATAGTTGTGCATAATCAGGGTATGTAATAGTAGTTAAGAATTTATTACTTATAGATATAATAGACTTAAAGGGTAAGGAATGGTATCATTTTTATTAATAAGACACTGTTCTTTGGGTGATTGGGTGGCTCAGTCGTTAAGCGTCTGCCTTCGGCTCAGGTCATGATCCCAGGGTCCTGGGATCGAGTCCCACATCGGGCTCCCTGCTCCGCGGGGAGTCTGCTTCTCCCTCTCCCACTCCCCCTGCTTGTGTTTCCCTCTCTCACTGTCTCTCTCTCTCTGTCAAATAAATAAATAAATAATAATAAAAAAAAAAGACACTGTTCTTTTTTAAAAAATCACTCTTCCATGGACAGAGACTGGGGAGGGCAGGAAAAATTAAGAGAAGATAGCATTTTCAAATCTTGGCTTCTCCTGTATGGCTCGCTGACAGGACCCAGCAGAAATACTTCTTTTGCTAAATGTTGTGAGTTTAGCGAAATTTATAATCGAGCCTCTGAGAATGCAAAGTTGTCCATGAGGTGTACAGAAAAGAATTTGCCCATAACTCTTCTGGCTCTTGCTCTATATCTTGCCCACAATAAAATGTGGTTCAGAAAATTAAACCTGAAATGGTCTTGGGCACTCATTTGATTATAGTCCCCTTTCTACACATGAGGAAATGGAGAACCAACGGTACAGAACTTCCCAAAAGAAGAAAGGATATTTATATAAACTTGTTATTTTCACATTTCCTTCCTCTTAGCTTGGTCAGAAAGAATGGATTTATTAAAAGGAACTCATCACCAATGTCCAAACCAAAATGAAAGAAAATATTAAAGAAGACTTTTGTCTTGACAGAATCCTTAAATACCATCTGGTTGTGATTTGGTGCAGTGGATCAGATAGGAGCTCCAATCCACCACTACTTGACCTTGGAATCACGGGTCATGAGCCGATCAGCTATGGCCAGAGACTGAGCTTGGCTCTTTCACACATTCCATCCAGTAGTAATCTCTCAGCATCCTTATGAAATAGGAATTATAATCCTTTTTATTTTTTTCAAATGAGGAAGAGGAGGGTTAGTGGTTTTTTTGGTTTGTTTTTGTTTTACAAGACTCTCCCAAAGGCAAATCAGCTAATTAGCAATAAGGATGGACCATGGGGCGCCTCGGTGGCACAGTCGATTGAGTGTCTGACTCTTGGTTTCAGCTCAGGTCATGATCTCAGGGTCGTGAGATTGAGCCTCACGTGGGGCTCCGTGCTCAGCAGGGAGTCTGCTTGCGGATTTTCTCTCTCCCTCTGCCTCTCCCCCACTCGTTTTCTCTCTCTCTCTCTCTCAAATAAATAAATAAATCTTAAAAATAAAGAAGGACCAGGACTGCTGAAATGGGACTAAAATCAAGTCTAAGCCCAAGAGAATAAATTACTGAACACTTTGTGCTGGGTCCGGATCTGTGCTAGTTCAGTACTTATTCTGTGCCATACTGTTTTATCAAATATCCCTAAGAGTAGCTGGTTTTGTGAAAAAGAACAGCCTTGAGATGAAATGATGATCATTGCTAGAATTTGTCAGCTCCTATGCTCATGAGCAGGTGACCTGAAAAATGGTCACTTGTCTTGCTGCAGAATAGACTTGCTCAACCCTAAGCAATGGTTCTCCATGTTCTTAGACAAATAGAAATCTCCAAATATAAATACTCACAGCATAAAAAAATGACTTGGAATATTCCATACATTGTTAGGATGTAAAAAATATTCATCATCATAATACACAATTTGATTAAATATGGCTTTATGACAAGAAACATTTTCTTTACCAATCGTCTCCTGCCTGTCTTGCCAGAGATGTTTCCCATCATATTTTCTACATGCATTTGACCATGTGATACTTCCTGCTGGTCTCTGCTTACTTATTTGAATCTGCTTATTCTTGTCTCGGCATGGAATTTCTTTCATCCCCAACTTATCCACCTATGTGAACCCTCCTTTTTTGTGAGCTTCCACTAAAATTCTTTTTTCTCCCAAAAGTTCTCCTCAATTTAATGATAAAGAATGAGGAAGGGAAAGGCAACATCGATTAATCTCCAACTCTGTACCAGGAACTGTGCCAGGAATATGCATGTCTTATCTCCTCAAATTCTCCCCCAGTATTAAGTGGTGTATATGAGAAGGATGGAAGGAAGAGGAAGGAATGTCTTAGCAAGTTCAAACCAAAATTATTCAAATCACAAAGGTTCTAAATTAGAAAATATTCAAATGACAAAAGTGACTATTCAGAACTAAAAGTATTCTAATTACAAAGGTCCCAAGTTGATAACATAAAGACATATTCTTTTTATGGGTGATGAGGCATCTGGTTTAAACACATTTGCTCATTTTCCTTGTTCCATGTTGCACTGCCAATGGACAAACATCTGGCCAACCAGATGCTCAGACACAATCAAGACTCAAGCTGAGCTGTATATATCTTGGGGATGAAGATATCTTCTTTTGGAATATAAAACTTTCCTAATATTATATTCATATCCCTAACTCAGGGTCATTAATTCTTACACAATCCAAAGAAATAATATCATTTTGGCAGGTAGATCATTCTACAGCTAACAAGAAGATGCTTTGAAAGCATTAGGGAGCTATTAAAGATTATTGTGTGATGGGGCAGGGGGAGGTGGTTTAGGAAATGTTGGATGCAGAAGGCATGGTTCTGATTTCTCTCACAGAATGGGTTTTGAAGAGTGGGCAGGGCAGAATAGATTGGTTGGTTAACTTGTTAAGCTTAGAAATGGATGCTGTCTGTGCTGGAGAAGATTATCTGAAGAAGCCAAGACCATAACATGAAAAAGGGGAAAATATTTCTAGGCTTATCACTTAGCCCTACCTCACCCTCATTGGTCTTTCTCTTGAATTCACAACAGTGTTCTCTCTTTACTCATTTTAGAGCGGAAGGGACTCACAGCCACTGTCTAAATGGAGGTATGGGCCATGCTCAGTCCCATCCATCCATGCTAGACCGTTCTACAACATAACACAGTGTGTGTGAAAGTTAAGTGTATCCACCTGTTTTGCTTAGTGGCCATGGGAAATATTTTGTACATATGCTGTGGGAGGGGAAAAAAAGGAAAGACATTTATCTTAGCTTTCTGCTTCCTATGATGACCTGAGGCTCTCATTTTAATAAAGAATTCCTCTCTTGGCAGAGAAGGAAAACAGATGGTATATCTTTAAGTACATAATGTATGCTTCCTCCACATTATTTTTGGAGAGCATAAAGTATGATTAAGGGAAGTGAACTCATGCTGTGAAGAGCAGGCATTGCAGTTGGGTGCCTGGGATAGCTTCCATATGCACCAAGGTCATGGGTTTTCCTGATCCCCACTGCCATCCTCATCCTCGCAGGATTTGTAAGAACAACTGTTACTCAAAGAGAAACCATATGCTTCCAGTCCGTGAGTAACGAGTTTGTATAACCTACACGGGTTTTCCAAGAACCATGATTAAAGATAAGATGTCCCTGTGCTTACTCTGAACATATGATTATTGTTGTTAAATCGGTTGGTTTAAAAATGCCTTTCTGCAGACAGACGTGGAAGAGCATCCTTATAGCGTGTTATGTGACAAGGATGAATCTTTCCCAAAAGGTAATTGTGAATTTTCAGGAAAATGCCATATATGATTTTGACAAATATATATTCAGCAGGATATCAGGTAGGCTCATCTGGTCACCCTAGTCAGCAAAAGCCCAACTCAGAATTGCATAAACAGTAGGGACTGGTTGGCTCACACTGCTGGAGACCGAGAAGCGGGGGTCCTTGCGTGATCTTCACCTACAGGTTCTGTCCGATTTCTCTGTACTTCTCTTGGCCATGCCCTCCTCCATGTATCCACATCACCCTCAAGCTGAGCACAAAGGCTGCAGCGTTTCCAGCTCATATTTGTGCATTTGAATGTTGAGAGCATTGGAGAAAGAGTAACTTCTGGAAAATCTCTCAGACAAGTAAAGAAAAAACATTGGCCAACAAATGTGTCCTCACTTCCCGCCTGACTGCTGTTCTCTCCCTTTCAGACCATGTGGAATTCCATAAAGTTTCCTTTTGTTTTGGAGACTGAGAACCAAAGTTCATACTCAACCCCTTGTCACTAGATTAAGAAGAGATTTATAACATTTATGGGCCACTTTTCACAGAGGAAACGGTGGATCTGTCAACCACGGCAAGTCTAGTCTGATTGTTCAGGCAGGCACACGAGGCCCCTGAAGAATTCCTTCCTGCCCTTTCTGTTTGGTGTTCCCAGGTCTCACTTCTAGAAGGCTGTGGCAGAGAGGAATTAGAGCATTGAGTTCCACTGATCAAAAAACATCCAGCCTTCAGGGCTGCACCCAGTTTCATTGTGTGTATGTGTGTGTTTTGGTGCACATCTCTGGTAAGTTCTTATGACAGGACCATCACAACACTACCCGAGGTATCATGCAGAATATGTTCCTTTAATTAATTTAGAGGATATCATAAGTCTTTTTGAAATTGAGGTACGATTTACTTTCGGTGAAGTGCACAAATACGAAGCACGTGGTTTGTTATATTTCTGTGTGTTTCTTTTAGCGGAGGCCAAACTGACATACGGTGACATGTACAGATCTTAAGTACAATTTGATAGATTTAGATAAATTAAGCGTGTGTGTCAATGATTTCCCCAAACACAATATTTTAAACTTCTATCGACCCTAAAAGTGCCTCAATCCATCCCCATGCCATAAAGGCCACCACTTTGGTGAATTCTATCAAGATGAAGTTTTGTCTGTTCCTGAATTTCATAAAAACGGAGCGATATACTCTACAGTCTTTTATGTTTTATTGCTGAATAATATGCCATTGTATGATTATACTACAATGCGTTTACTCGTTCTCCTTTCAAAGGGCAGGTGAGTGGTTTTAGTGTTTGGCCAGGGCACATTGGACAGCTGCCCCCAGTTATGGAAACTGCCATGGGTCTCTCTTGCCTGAGAAAGGCTTCTCCTTTGGGTTTCTTACAATTTCCTTTGCGCCTCATCTTTGACGGTCCTGTGGGAAACTGTGGTTATTTTTCTCCTCCTAGTTTCTCTTGCCCCCATGGAAATAAAAGCCCCTTGCTTTCTTTACATCCTAACTGTAAATGGAATTTCTCTTTAAGCACTGGTGTTTGTCCTTGGAAGGGGTATGTGTGTGTACATTGTTATGTACGTATGCATAGTTTTGTGTGTATGTGTGTGTGTATTGTTTCCAGGAATTAGCAAGAGGGAACTATGCATGTGTGTACATAATCGTGCATGGAGGTGTGCCTTTTTTCCAGAAGTTAAAAGGAGGAAACTGAAAGAGTTCCTAAAGATGGCACAAAGGTGATGTATGTCCCTATTACAGTAGTGGAGAAAACGTAACCCTAGACCATGAACATTTTCCTGGAAGGTGCTGCTGGACTTGGAGTGCTAATGCATTTCTCATAGCCAACCCTCTGCACATTTTATTAAAACAAGCTGAATAATTTGCAATTGGGGAAATATATTTTAGGGAATTTTAGAGCCTCAGATTCCCTGATTGAAAGGGTAAATCCCAGAAAAAGTCTCTCTGGATAGGGGCCAAATCTTTGCTAAAGAGGGTAAGAAATCTTACAGTTGAAATTTGAAAACATGGTTCTCTGCAAGAGGGTGAGTCAGGGTAGATTTGAACACAGAGATGCAACGTTCGTGTTTGAAGGGGGTGGATATAAACAGGCTTCTAATAAAATGCTTAAGTGTCACCCCCTCTTGATCTTTCTAGTTATTCAGTCTTACAATAACTTAGTAATTTGTATACAGTTTGGTTTAGTGGCACTTGGGAGAAAGGATCCAAAGAACAAGGACCCAAGTGCTTTCCAGGGAAAGATAAGAGATGGTTTATGGGAAGATGGATATGAAGGTATAGAGAAACCCAGTGTGAAGCCAGACCAGCCAAGCAGACTAGGAAGAAGAAATGAGATACCCCCATCCCCAGAGGTGTGATAGGGAAAGGGCCCTTGGGGAACAGAAATGCTGATAGGTGGGTTACATATCTGGGGGGAAGTTTATTTTAAAAACTAGTTAGTGGATATTTTTTTCTGGATGAAAAAAATGAACTCACCAGAACCACCCATGTTCTTACCTATAGTTACGGTCATATTTTTATTTAATTCCCGACAGCAATGGAATAAGTTTTGCTACATCTCTTTTAAGGTGAAAAAAAAAAGTTCTTGAAGTAGAGAAGGGGTAAGAAAAGTAATATACATTGTAATATGAGAAGTAATATTTGTTGACTACAGGCCCTAGGTTTAGAAAGCAAAGGAGGTTGAGGAGAGCAGAGATTAGCTGCCCTGCCCAAGGATACTCTTTCTTCGCTTCATGCCCAGGACGGCACCTGGAACAGGATATTTATGAGTAAATGCACGACTGCCTTGCCTGAAGTGACACAGATAATGACAGATGGAGAACTCATTCTCTGCTGCTTCTGTGAACGGTGTACTTTTCACTTCTTATAACTGCTCTCACCTTCCTCATCCCTCTCTGAATCTTGGTTGAGATGGGCATAGGATGGGGTGTGGTATTAGGAGTCAGAAGCACTAACTTGATAATGGACGTATCTCAACATCTTCAAGTTCATCTCCAGTGCCATCCAGATAACCCAGTCTCCCTTAGGATTATTACTCAGCCTTTCAGATTTTGTCCCCTTCCCACTGTTTACCAAAGATAACCTCAGGCTGTGTGGAAGGGTAGGTACATTTGACCTCATGGGAGTGATGGAAAGGATGTCATTGTTCTATGTGGATGGGCTCATCGTGGTCCTCTCGTCTTTGAGGTGTTGTCCTTCATCAGCCTGCTCCTTCAGCCTTCTGTCACTGGTGCTGTGAACATGCCATATGGAGCAGGGGCAGGACTGCATTGCATTAAACTACATTATGTTGGCCCTGCCCTGCATATTCTGGTTTTAATGGCTACAGAGACTCATTCAGGATATAGCTCTGATGAACTCTTATAATCAATAATGTGGCTTCTATTGCATGAAATAACCACTCACATAAGCCAAAAAGTACGTAAGCCAAGACTTTTAATAGTCACTTGGAGCTGTACCACTCTCTATCATCCACAATTCACAGGGCTAATTAGGCCCTCGACAATCGTCATGTGATTCTGAAGGGAAGTACTGTGACTTTACCCAGACCCTAACTAGTTTCCACCCCCTCCAGGATTCCGGCCAGAGCAGGCATGAGGACCGGGGACCTCTTGGTCTGTCTCACCTCTGTCTCTCTTCCTTTTCACACATTCGGTGATCAGTGGGTACAGGGTTTCTACTTATTTCTTCCAGTCTATTCAGAAAGACTCTGAAATGCTGTTTCCTTAGGGCAAGAGACATCATGGTCTCTCTTTCCTAGGCATATGATCTGAGTACTCCAGACTAGTTGTTCACATGAAACCAAGGGACGGCCAGGAATGAGGGATGTCTCAGGATTAGATGCAGCCGTTGAATGACTTCAAGATATTATCCCCATTACAAAATAGTCATAGAGGGCAATAAGCACAACTGTGTTGTTTTTCCACTTAAGACCCATTAGTAAAGAATATCCTTAGGAAAAGTATTTTTGAATACCCCTTGACTCAGACTTAATCTCACCTCAGATATATTTGTGGCTACAGGGAGCTGAGGTTGCTTCTTATTTGCTTTAGGCCATCATTAGATAATAAAAAATAAAAATGCCCATAAAAAGGTTAACTTTATGGAAGGTCCTAGAAATAGTCCCTGGGCCTACAGCCAATGGCTACTCAATGCCTTCATAGACGTTCTGAAAGCTGACATTTTTTTGTGAATCTGAACTCAGCTGCAAACCAGTTCCTTATTTTATTTCTTTCATATGTTAGCAAGCAGCTCCATGCATGCTAACCATTCAGATGGATGGGTAATCCTTCTAAATGGCGACAGCATCCCTACGGACACCTTGAGGCACCCCCAGGGCAGGTTATTGATGGGAATGATTTTAGATTACTCATGCCAAATTCAGAGAAGTCTACCAGCTGCTAACAGCAGTGAGCCATTAGTTTTAAGTGTTACTGGTTGAATTTAAATCTGAGATCCTCTCCGTGTGACAAAGCTCCCACAAACTGAGACTGCCCTGTTCCATTGGTTCTGACCTGCCAGAAAGGAACCCATGCAGACAAAAACCAGACGCATACAGATGCTAAAAAGAAAGTATTTCTACATCTCATTTTAGTTCAATTTTAACTCTTGATTTAATGGCTCTAATTCCCAAAATATTGACAGACCCAAGTACCCATGACCCTTATATGGAGACATATGTGTGAAACCATCAAGGTTAAAAACAAAACAAAAACAAAAAAACCCTATAGTCCCTCCAAATTAGAGCCAACTCAATGTGATTACCTTACTCGAATAGTTTTTCACTGCTGTTGCTCTAAACCAGTAGTTTTCACCTTGGCTATATACTGAAATCATCTGGGATGCTTTAAAAAAATATGGATGACTGGTTCTAATCCAAGAGATTCTGATTTAATTGTTCTAGGGTGAGGCTTATGCAGCAGGAGTTTTAAAAGTTTTCCAGGTGATTATAATATGTAGTCAAGGCTGAGACTCACTGCTGTAAGCAGTAACAGGTGCTTAAATAGTTGGGCGTAGGCTGTGAGGGGAAAGATGCTTAGCTGCCCATTAGCTGTACCTACCTGTTGAAGGTCGAAAAGGTATAACCTTGGTCCTAAATAGGGTCATCAACCATTTGGGTTTGCCTGAGACTGTCCTGGTTTTAGCACTGAAAGTCCCATATCCTGTCCAAACCAGGATTAGGGTCTTCTGAGTTGTAAAGCCTGCTGGGAGTTCCTGCAGACAGGGCAGGAGGGAAAGACATTGGTCCAGAGCAAAGGAGAGTATGAACTAATGGAAATAGAAAGACCAGAACTTTGCTGGGAGTAACCCAAAGCTAACCTGGTCTGGACCAGCCAATATCAATGTCAAAGAGGTCAAAGCCCAGGGGAAAACCTTGGCAGCAGGACTTGTTGACACTGCCAGGTCTTGCTATTGGTATATATCTTGACCTTGGATCCAACACAGCAGCCCCAACTCCTCTGAGAGATGCCAAGGTGGAATCAGGCCCATCTGCTTCCCAAGTTCATTGCT
This sequence comes from Neomonachus schauinslandi, assembly GCF_002201575.2. NCBI lineage: Eukaryota > Metazoa > Chordata > Mammalia > Carnivora > Phocidae > Neomonachus > Neomonachus schauinslandi. The sequence continues at coordinate 131,222,916 of NC_058411.1, read as the reverse complement.
CAATACAGTCTTTGGTATTGGTTCTCCAATGAGATTAATCTGCGTGGAGAATCCCTGCTAGCTCAGAAACACCATTCCCTCTCACCCCTCGAGGTCTTTGCTCATGCTGCTCTTCTGCCTCCTCCTCCCACGTCGTAGGGCAGGTGGGGGGGGGGGGAGGGAAGAGCCTTCTTAAAAAGATTGACCTAGTACAGTTTTTATTCATTTTTATTTTTATTCATTATTGTTCTCCCAAGGAGACTTTTAAGACATTTTTTCCCCTAATTGCCACCCTATAAAATTTTAATAGCACAAATGTGCTATATATCTGTTTATGTAATGCAATCCTTTGGAAGGCCACAAGCTATTGTAATATCTAAGAATTTTCTGTTTCTCCCTCCCCAAGAACCAATTTTTGCCACCTTAGGGATTATATAACCCCCACTGAGAGTGCATGAACTAGCGTTGTTCTCCCATAGAATTTTCTACTTCCCTTTATCTTGTTCCCACTGTACCCAGTACAGTCTTCTATCATAATATCTGTAATGTTTAATAACTCATACTTCAAATTATTGCCTCCATTTGTAAGGGCAGAGACCAGTTCTAATTCAGTACATGGGGTATGCATTTTCCTTTAGCCACTGGCAAATGCCTGTCACATGTTAGGTCTTCAATAAACATCTGGACAAAGGAACAAATATGTGCTCAGACTTCTCCAGTCCTCGCCACCCTATAATAACTGCTCTTCCCACGTACATCCCCCTAATCTGGGTCTTCTAGACATGCTCTATGTCCTTCCCAAATGACTAGGGGAGTCCTCAGGGAATCTCTAACATTTGCTTAGAATCAAGTTTTCTTATTTCTTCAACTAGTGAGGTCCTCCCGCTCATTGTTCTCAGTTACTATGTTCTCTGTGGCACATTTTTTAAAGTGCAAGAGTGTCATTTAAAACTCCATAGAGGCAGAGACTTTCTCTCTCCAGCAATTCTTTTGTTTCAGAAAAAGTAGCAGAACGGGTTCTCTGGTTTCTTAAATGTAGAGCAAGTCATTTTGTTCTGGGGCCTGAGTTGGCCGATGGGGCCTTGTCCCCACCCTTCCCCCAATCTCCATACCCACTAATGCAGACAAATTAGAGGTTGCAGAAGGAGATGGAGCAAATTTAAATAGCAACACTATGACCTTCTGATGGAATGAGTTCAAGACCCAGATCCCTTCCTTGAGGCTCAAGGTAACTGAAATGAGGCCTGTGAGGTGAAGCTCACCAAGACAGTGGACATGACTCTCCAGAAGGGATTAAGCTATCAAAATGAGGTGACTGCTTGAGGGGTACACAGTGAGACAATGCTACCATATTGACCCAGCCACTGGGACCTGCTTGGGGAACATGGCTCTGGCAAGACTGGACTGGGAAGAATGACCACTCAGAGCTGTTGTAATTGAGACCCAAGTCAAATGAGATGCTGAGCATATGGCTGGATATGGCATCCATGGCTGGTGGAGAGGGACCACCACAGTTGCCTCTGAGAAGCCAGAGTGGTAACATGGTGCCAATGAGTGGACTCCAATTTTGGACTGTCCATCCTCTTGGATGGAGGATTACATGAGCTTCTTAGGGCTGATGTAACAAATCATCGCAAATTTGGTGGCTTAAAATATTTATTCTCTTCCAGTTCTGAAGACCAGGAGTCCAAACTCAAGGTCTGAGCAGGACTACATTCCCTCTGGAGGTTCCATTCTGGAAGAACCCATTCTTTGCCTCTTCCAGCTGTCAGATGCTGTTGGGCAACTGCATCAACCTGATCACACAAGATCACACTGCCTCTCCTCTTCTCTGTATCTTCTCTTCCATCTGTCTCAAATATCTCTCTGCCTTCCTCTTATAAGGACCCTTGTCATTGGATTCAGGGACCACTGGATAATCCAGGATCATCCCCTCATCTCAAGATCCTTTATTATGGCTGCAAAAACCCTTTTTCGAAAGAAGGTCACATTCATGGGTTCCAGAAGTTTGTACACCCTCTTATCTAAATTTACCTGAGCTACTCCTACTCTATTGATTACCTGACATATAGAGAGATAAGCCTGAACCCTAAGAATAGATGCAGCCCAGGCTCCAGCTGAGATACAATGAATGATTTCATGGACTGTACTGTCAGGAAGAGTCCATGATTAGGGCTATTAGCTGACTGAACTGAAGTTCAGGGTTCATGGTTACTTGAGGTGGGAGCAGGGATCTAGGGCCCTGTGTTCGAAAGGCTGTACCCCAGATGGAGATCAGAAAGGAAACAAGTCTTTGTTCACACAAACACCCTTATTCATTTAACATGCCTTCCCTGAATATCAGCCTTGCACCAGAGACCATGACAGGTGTCTGGGACATGAAACCAACTAATACACATTCTCTGTCCTCAATTACTTATACTTGTATTGGGGTGGCAGGGAAAGTATTAATAAACATATATATATTTCTATATATGTATATTTCTCTATCTATATAAATACATACATACGTGTGTGTGTGTGTATGTGTGTGTGTGTGTGTATGAGGTAAAAGGTGCCTTGGACAGGAGAGAATGCTAATCACCGCCTGGCTGTGGTACAAGAAGGCCAGGAAGTTTTGAGAGATGGAGATGGTGGTGCCTGAAATCAGTCTGGCAAGCTGAGTGCAAACTTTCTAAGACAGGGATGGGGAGGTCAGCTGGGCACATGGAGAGGCACACTGGTGAAGGAGATGATACTGCTTTCCAGAAATTATACATCTTAGTTTGTCCAGGCTGCTATGCCAGAACCGCATAGACTAGGGGCTTACGTAACAAGTACATATTTCTCACCATCCTGGAGACAGAGAAATCTGCAATAAGCATACCAGCATGCCAGTTCTAGAGAAGGGTTTGCAGACAGTCACCTTCTTGCTGTGTCCTGACATGGTGGGTCACAGAGAAAGGAAGCAAGTTCTCCCCTGTCTCTTCTTATAAGGGCACCAATGCCATTATAAGGGTTTGCCTTCATGACGTAATTACCTCCAAATACTATCATATTGGAAATTAGGGTTTCAACATGTATATTTTGGGGGGAAACAAATATTCATTCCATAGTCCTATAAGAAGTTCCCTATGGCCCAAAGGAGCAGATTAGGGTCCTTGAATGCTATGCGTAGGAATGCATGCAGAGATTCACTGAAGCAAGGAGGAGGTGAGGTCCTGCATGGTATTCCACAGACTCCAAAACACTCAGGATGGAAGGGTCTGGAGGGTGTGGGTAATGTTGGCCTTATCTCATGTGTGCCTCAGTAGTAGTAGCCTGGAGTCCTTATAGTGGGCATGCAGCCCAAGGGTCCAGTCTCATGTAGGGACACTCTGGACGTAGCCGATCTTTGTATGCCCCCACTTCTCAGTGAGTGGGGAAGTGAAAGTCACACATACAATAGGCAGGGTGATGAGGGTCTCTCCCATCTTCAGCTGTTGACCCCAGTAAGTAGCAGATTCTGAGGGAGAGAGTTATAGGCTAACATGGAGGAGGCCGAAGGGACCCGTGGTCAATTAGGCAGACTGAACTGCCAGGGGAAATTCTCTTTTTCATTTCAAGCACATGGAAAAACTAAAACATAAAATAAAATAAAAATTGTTAAATGTATACAGAAATTTAAACCCTCCACAAAAGGCAATCCCGAAGAACAAGAATTGGAGAGGCAACTTGGAGTCAATGATGTGTAGAAATGGAAACCAGTGGTCTCATGGTGGTACCCAGGGAATGGGACAGGCCTGAACAGCATGGGGGTGGGCTCCCTGCTGCCCAGGGTGAGGACTCCTGTCCTTGGCAAAGAAACATGCCTGCCTCCCAAGGCCCAGGGTGGAAAAGAGGCAGCCTGGCCAGGACCATAAGTACGTATGAATTCTGAATTCAGGCTACTAATATGGTACAGTGACCCAAGTCAAAAATATTAAAACAAAAGCTCTTGTTTTAATGAAAGGTATAGGGCCCCTGGCTGGGACACATTCAAAAGTGCCTGCTAGCTATGTTAACCCGATTCAGGTTTAATAGGCTAATACAGGATGCAGAAGTTGAAGATCAATAACTATCAACTTAGAAGCACAGAACCCGCAACGGGATGAGGAAAATCGTGACTTTTTAGACAATGAAATATAATCTCTGAGAGAAGGAAGTTCAACATAAAAGAGTGGCATACAAAAAAAAAAAAAAAGAGACCAAATAAACTGTTAAATATGTTAGCACTGCTTGGTTATAAAAACGAATAATGACTTTTGAGAAAGGAAAACAAGGTGAGACTACAACGATAATGAACAAAACATGGGAAATGGGTGAGATCAGAATCAAATCTATTATTGCTGACAAGAAACATACCTAAAGCAAAATAACATAGACAGCTGAAAATATCATGGTAGGAAAGTATATACTAAACAAACACTAATCAAAAAAAGCTGTTATCACAATGGTATTAGATTAATAAATTTGATTATATTAAATGTTAGATTACATTAATAAATATTAGAATAATAAAATTGATTGAAGGTAAAGAGTATTGAAAGTTATAAATAGGGATAAAGTTTTTATGGTAAGATAAAAGTGATGATCATTACAGAGATACAGAAAATATGAAATTGCTTGCATCTAAAAATACAGCTTGAAAATAGGTAGTGAAAAAAATATTACAGAATTACATGGTGAAATTGACAGATACACAATTCCAAAAGTACATTTCTTTTTTTAAATTTTTTTTTTTAAGATTTATTTATTCATTTGAGAGAGCGAGAATGAGAGAGGGTACATGAGAGGGGGGAGGGTCAGAGGGAGAGGCAGGCTCCCCGCCGAGCAGGGAGCCCAATGCGGGACTCGATCCCGGGACTCCAGAATCATGACCTGAGCCGAAGGCAGTTGCTTAACCAACTGAGCCACCCAGGCACCCCCAAAAGTACATTTCAATTCACACCTCTCAGAAACTGATAGACAAAAAATTAGTAGGGCAGTAAAAAAATTGAAAAACACTTCTAACAACTGTTTGTGTGCATGTGCATAGATCTAAATATCAATTTATAATATATATACATACATATATATGTGTATCTATATAATATTTTGCTTGTGTTTTATAGATAATATGTAACATATATATTAATATATAACTATACGTATTTATACATAAATTCACAAACACATAATTTATATACATAAATATACTTTCTAACCAACAAATAGAAACCACATTCTGTTCAAGTCCATATGTAACTTTTAAAAAAAATTGACTCTATATTAGGCCATAAAGAAAAGTTTGATAAACCGAAGTATCAATATCATACACATGATATGTTCTGCTCACAATCCTGTTAATTAGAAATAAACAATAAAATCATAGGTAAAAGGCTTGTAAAAAGATCCTTGAAATAAACACACACACACACAAATCCCCCTTAAAATTCTAAAAATTTGTAAGAAAATGTGAAAAAAAAGGCCTATTTGATTTTGAGATAGGAAAAGCATTCTTAGACAAGACAAAACAAACCCAAGCTACAAATTAAGAGATAAACAAGTTTAATGAATCAAATGAAAGATATCCCTACAGAGAAGGAGAGACAGAGAAACAGAGACAGAGAAAGAGAGAGAGAAAAAGAAACAGAGAAGGAAGGAAAGAGGGAAGGAAGGAGGGAAGGCAGTCAGACACTGTAATAAAACTTGAAAGATAATTATAAACGGACAGAATAGATGTACAGCACATATAGCAGGTTGAAGATTAGTATGCACATTAAAGAACTTTTATGCATCAGTAAAAAAAGAACAGAGTCGGGGCACCTGGGTGGCTCAGTCGGTTAAGCCGCTGCCTTCGGCTCAGGTCATGGTCCCAGGGTCCTGGGATCGAGCCCCGCATTGGGCTCCCTGCTCGGCGGGGAGCCCGCTTCTCCCTCTGCCTCTGCCTGCCGCTCTGCCTACTTGTTCTCTCTCTCTCTCTGTCAAATAAATAAATAAAATCTAAAAAAAAAAAAAAGAACAGAGTGATACTATAATTTATTCGTAGGGATATATATATAAAATAAAATGTTTGTAAGAAATGCTTCATTATAGTTACTTTTGGGAAAGGAAATAGAGACATGGGTCTGAGGAGGAAAATACTTTCACTCTCTACTTAATCTCTTACTTTTTTTTTTAATGTGAAACACTTTAAGTGAACTTGGCAAAATGTTAATATTTGTTAAGTTGGATACACAAGGCATTTTTATAGTTTTCTCTGCAGGTTTTTTTTTTTTTTTGTATTTTATTAGGTAATTCAGAGTTTTAAAATTGGCAAGAAAACAGAAAAAGCACTAACCGTGTGCGTGTGAGCCCCTTATTGCAGATTGCGTGCCAGTATTCTCCCCCGCCCCCAGCAAGATCGACACAAGATCCTTCAAACAGAAAAAAAATTCCCATTTCAATGGACTCAGCTGGTCAAAAATAAGTTAGTATGCTAATATGTGGTTGGTGCACATAATCCTCCAGCTAAAGGCAATAAATCACATTGTTTTTGCTATGTACAATGCACAGACATAAGAAAATCAGAACATGGAACTGTTTCTTTTTTTTTTTTTTTTTTTTTTTTTTTTTTTTTTTTTTTTTTTTT
>NC_058411.1:131197280-131211327 GCF_002201575.2 Neomonachus schauinslandi | reverse complement strand
TTTTTTTTCTTAACATATATTGCATTATTTGTTTCAGAGGTACAGATCTGAGATTCAACAGTCTTGCACAATTCACAGCGCTTACCAGAGCACATACCCTCCCCACTGTCTATCACCCAGTCACCCCATCCCTCCCACCCCACCCCCCACTCCAGCAACCCTCAGTTTGTTTCCTGCAATTAAGAATTCCTCATATCAGTGAGATCATATGATACATATCTTTCTCTGTTTGACTTATTTCACTCAACATAATACCCTCCAGTTCCATCCAGGTCGTTGCAAATGGCAAAAATCTCATTCCTTTTGATGGCTGCATAATATTCCATTGTATATATATACCACCTCTTCTTTATCCATTCATCTGTCGATGGACATCTTGGCTCTTTCCACAGTTTGGCTATTGTGGACATTGCTGCTATAAACATCGGGGTGCACGTACCCTTTCTGATCCCTACTTTTGTATCTTTGGGGTAAATACCCAGTAGTAGTGCAATTGCTGGATCATATGGTAGCTCTATTTTCAACTTTTTGAGGAACCTCCATACAGATTTCCAGAGTGGCTGCACCAGCTTGCATTCCCACCAACAGTGTAGGAGGGTTCCCCTCTCTCCGCATCCCCGCCAACATCTGTCGTTTCCTGACTTGTTCATTTTACCCATTCTGACTGGTCTGAGGTGGTATCTCATTGAGGTTTTGATTTGGATTTCCTTGATGCCGAGCGATATTGAGCACTTTTTCATGTGTCTGTTGGCCATTTGGATGTGTTCTTTGGAAAAATGTCTGTTCATGTCTTCTGCCCATTTCTTGATTGGATTCTTTGTTCTTTGGGTGTTGAGTTGGATGAGTTCTTTATAGATTTTGGATACTAGCCCTTTATCTGATATGTCATTTGCAAATATCTTCTCCCATTCTGTCGGTTGTCTTTTAGTTTTGTTCACTGTTTCCTTTGCTTTGCAAAAGCTTTTTATCTTGATGAAGTCCCAATAGTTCATTTTTGCCCTTGCTTCCCTTGTCTTTGGCAATGTTTCTAGGAAGAAGTTGCTTTGGCTGAGGTCAAAGAGGTTGCTGCCTGTGTTCTCCTTTAGGATTTTGATGGACTCCTGTCTCACATTGAGGTCAAAAAAGACTCTTCTTTTAAAAGAAGTCTTCCCCATTCCACATCTCCCTCCAAAGTTCTCTCTAGGTTCTCTCTCTCCCTGTACAACCAAATTTCTTGAAAAAATTTTCTGTGCTCTATTTCCCCCTTTCCCTCTGACTTCCACTGTCTCAAACACAGCTTCTTCCCCACCACCCTACTCATATGCCTCTCCTACTTTGTTATACTCTCTGCATTTTACATTATGATGGAGTTTTGCATAGAAAATTCTAATTTACATATCTAAGTTCATAAATATTTTTATTTTTTATCTGTACTGGATAGCCTTACTTAGATAGACCTTTCACACTTCAGGTGTATAAAAATTCACTATTATCTATTTTATTTTATTTTTACTAATTATTTTTTACTAATATCTATTTTAATTATTTTATATTTTATATTTTTATATTATTTTATATTTTATGTTATACATCAGTAATTAAATTTGATATAAAGTATGAGATAAGTATTTAACCTTATAAAGTTTCTGGTCACCAAGTCCACCTTGGGGGTCAGGAAGGGGTTTTCCCACACCAATAAGCAACTCTCCAATTCTAGCTGAGTGTCCTACAATTTAACTCAATTCTGACACTACCTACCTCAGTCCTGTAGGATGCCACCCTCTTCTTTAGCCACCAGTCATCTGCGCTTCTGACCTGCCAGCTATAGATTAGAGTTTCCAATGACCCCCTCCTTGGGTTCTGATTGACTTGCTAGAGAGGCTCACAGAATTTCAAGGAACATTTTACTTACTAGATCACCGGTTTCTTATAAAAAGATAAAATTCAGGAGCAGCCAGAGGGAAGAGATGCATAGGACAAGGTAGAGGGAAAGGGTGAGGAGCTTCCATGTCCTTTCCAAGGGTTGCCTCTTTGCCCAAATATCTAGGTGTTCACCAACCCAGAAGCTTTCCTAACCCCATCCTTTGGGGTTTGTATGGGAGCTTCATTTCCAAGGCATGATTGATTAAATCATTGGTCATTGGTGATTGATTCAACCTCCAGCCTCTCTCCTCCCCAGAGACAAGGGGGTGAATCTGCAAGTTCCAACCCTCCAGTCACAAGGTTGTTTCCCATGGCAACCAGTTCCCATCCTTAAGTGACCTAGGGGACACTCCAAAAGTCACTTCATTAACATAACAAAAACATCTTTAGCTCTCTCACCACTTAGGGAATTCCAAGTATTTTAGAACCTCTGTGGTAGAAACTGGAGAAAGACCAAATATGTATTTCTTATTAAAAGTCACAATATCACACTTATTTGGCTCCAAATAGCTAGGTGGTTGTCTCAGAAACATATCCTGAATGTGCTCCTCACTAATTTAAATAGGCTCTCTATTGCATCTCCTTCTTCAGTGTTCTTGAAGCGAATCCTTTTCACCCTCAGGAAGTGACAAATTAATGAGAATTGGAAAGACAAAACTGTAGAATATTGAAAAAAGCAACAATCTTGAACACAGTGTCCAGAACAAACAACACATTATACGTTTGGTATTTGTTCAGACGAAAATGATAATAAAAGAGAGAAATGGCCTAAAAATTAATAGTTTCCAGTAGCATTGACATGAATAAGGCTCTCATACACACACACACACACACACACACACACACACACACCTCCTTAGAGGTAACATTTTTTGTTTTTTTTGCAGTAGCTTACCTTTTGTCATTTGTTTTTTGACTTGTCTGCAACCTAAACATATCATATGGGAGACCCAATACCCTAAAACACTTTATTAAATTCTTACTTTGAGCTCACATGAGATAATTTCTAAATCACTGGCTTTAGTGTTTCTAGACCAAAATACTCCACAGTATTAGTAATTCTCGGCCTCTTCTTTATTATATTGCAAGTCACTTAAAGTCAGTGACTTGCCCATCTCCTTGCAGTGTGGCTTCTATAGCACAGAGCTCAGTGCCAGGAAAAAACCTGTACTTTGATGATTCATTCCCTTTTATTGAGTGCATAGTGATAGGCCAAATCCTATACCAGGAAAGTGAAGAAGACAGATGTGCCATTAAGGCATAGTATAGTTTTCAAAGGAAAAAAAGACAAAGTTGTATATGATTAAGTAAGATAAAAGGGTGCCATGGACTGAGTGTGTTTCCCCCAAATTCATATGTTGCAACCCTAATCCCCATATGATATTATTAGGAGATGGGGCCTTTGGGAGGTAATTAGGTCACGACAGTGGAACCCTTGTGAATGACATTAGTGCCTTTATAATAAGAGGCCAGAGAGCTAACTAGCTATCTTTCCACCATGTGAGGATAGGGTAAGAAGGCAGCTGTCTAAAACCAGGGAGAAGGCCTTCATCATGAACCCAACCACGCTGCCACCCCAATCTAGGACTTCCAACTTCCAGAACTATGAGAAATAAATGCTTGTTGCTTACAGGGTGATTTGTTATAGCAGATTTGTTAAAACTAAGACAGAGTATTTATATGTACATTTAGAAATTACTACAAATATGAAAATTACTATGTGAATAGAAGGGGAGGGAAGGAGTACCTTACTAAGCCTGGTTGACCAGCACAAGAGCTGACAGTTGAGGTGTCTCTCGCAGAGAAGTGGGAATTTTGTAGGTGGAGAGGAGAAGAGAGGTGCACAAGGTACAGAAATGCCAGAAGAATGACATGGAGAGACATGGGAGCCCCACAGACACTGATTACTTGGGAGTGAGCCTTGGTTTCTTGGGGCTGGAAGAGCCGGGGAGGAGCAGGGCAGCCCCACATGGAGGAGCTCTAGTTCCTAGGCTGAAGTCTGACCTTCATCTCAGAGACCTCCAGAAAAGCTGAGGTAGGATCAGAGCTGTGGTTTTGCTCTATCACCATATAGCATGGAGGAGGTTATGTGGGAGGGAACTAGAGAGAGGAATAAGTTTGGGGGCATTCTGTAATACCACAGGGAGGAAGGCTTAAATTTAAATGGAATCCAAACACTTTTGAACCGCTCTACATCTGATCCCAGACACCTTGCTGCATTATTAAACCAGCCCCTGAATTTGTGTTCCTCCTTTTGTCTTTGTTTCTTGCAGCTCTTCTTTTAAAAACTTTTTTTAAATTAAGACTTCATATTTTTAGAACAGTTTTGGGTTCAAAGCAAAATTGAGGGGAAGATACAGAGAATTACCCCATGCCCCCTGTGCCCACACAAGCCTAGCTCCTCCCCCATTATTAGCATCCCCACCAGACTGGTCCATTCATTACAGTTGATGAACCAACACTGATACATCATCATCACCCAAAGTCCCTGGTTTATAGTTCATTGCTGTTGTATATTCTATGTATTTGGACAAATGTATAATGATAAGTACCCATCATTTTGGTACCATACAGAGTATTTTCACTGCACTAAAAATCCACTGTGCTCTGCTATTCCACTTTCCCCCTACTCCAACCCCCAGCATCCACTCTCTCCCGAGTTTTGTCTTTTCTAGGACATCATAGAGTCGGAATCATACAGTCTGTAGCCTTTTTAGATAGGCTTCTCTCACTGAGGAATACACATTTAAGTGTCCTCCATGTCTTTTCATGGCTTGATAGCTCATGCACACATAGTTTTGGAACTTAATTAAAAAAACAAACAAACAAACAAACAAAAAAATTGTCCTCTTCTCAAACGTTTCCTCTACCTAAGTCCCTGGAATTTTGTTGTGCCTTTGGAGTAAGAGTTACCAATATTGGAAATATTTTTTAGATGTCATATTGTGGGAGAAGAGTCAGTTCGCAGCGTACTTGGCATGCACTGAGTTTATCTGATTTCCTCCTGGCCTGGGATGCGCCAAGTCTCCAAGAGCCCAGGGAAAGCACATAGTGAAGTTTGAGCAGGAAACCAAAGCAAATTTAACCTCATTCATCATTTTGATCACTTTGCCTGTAGCTGAACCTGCTTGAAAAGCTCTGAATAAAAATTGAAATTAAAAATAATTAAGGATTTTCAAAAAACATTTTCCAACAGAATTGTGTTTTTATAATTTCTGGTTTGTTTTTCCAATTTCCTTTGGAGAAAACAAAACTGAAGAAAATATTAAATACCAGGAGTAATATACAAAACAATATAATTACATATACATTTATACATGTATATATATTTGTATTGTTGTAAAACTCACTTTTCCGTTCCATTCAGTAAATGCCTTGTCTGAAGGGAGATGCATGCTTGTATAAGAAGAGGCATCTGCCTTCTCATGAGGACCAGACACACAGTTAACTTTGAGACAAGGAAGGTGTAGTAAGTGTCTTCTTTTTAAATACAAAAAACACGAAATTGAGCCAGAAGACAAAGAATACATAGAATATAATAGTAAGCTACATGAGCGTGCACACAATGTTAGAGCTTAAAGGGTGGGAAGGTCTTTTTCATTACATGTCAATAAAAATTGTGGAAACACTTTGGAATGGATGAAACAGGTATTCCTAGGCGTGATGTTCAACCACACTTCCACGTTATCTGATTCTACAGGGGCCTGCATCTTTGAGCCATTCTATAAATCTGGAAGTTGTAGAAAGCTTCTGCTAACGTGAATGAATTTTGTGCTGTGGAATACAATTAGCTATCATCCTGTGACTATCGACTAGTTCTGTATCTATTTATAAATTTATTTCAGTGTTTCTGATGGCACTTATATACATGTGTATTGTGTGAACTCTCCCTTGAATAACTGTAACATCTTACCTGTTCCCTTATTATTTCATGATGAAGAAAATCTTTGATACATATTTATATTTTATATTTGCTTGAAGCCACATTTTAGCTTCTTAAAATATTTATTTAACACGCCAAAATCATGATGTTGAGCATAATTCCTTATCTTCTATGCATTCTGGCTGGAGGTCACGGTGGGTGAAATGGGAATAGAGGGGAATAGTCTATTAGTATCCCCTCTTTTTGCCAAATTGTCCTCCCCATTCCAAGTTTAAAAAAAAGTAATAAATTAAGATCTAGAACCCTGCTTCTCAAAGCATGGTCTGTTGAAGAACAGCATTTACATCTGCTGGGACTTTGTTAGAAATGCAGAATCTCAGGACTCACCCCAGACTTACTTTGTTTAATAATATCCTTCACCACCTCTCACTGAAGTTTAAAAAGTGCTGATCTAGAACAGGGAGACCACATCATTCTCAGCTTTGATGCCTCTGCTTCCTAGCACCTGCCTGAGACAGAGGTTTAGAGTCCATGTACACAACGGCAATAGGAAAAGGTATAAACCAGAAGCTAATTTTTCTTTTGTTAGATAAAATAATTGGCATAACTCTAATTGTCCACATTTTTGTAAGAGTTGGTCTTGAATGGGCAAAGAGACAAAAGGTAATGGGATCCACAGAGGGATGGATGATAACTGAGAGATGATAGATGATAGATGATAGATAGATGATAGATAGATAGATAGATAGATAGATGGATAGATAGATAGATAGATAGATAGAGATAACCTCCTAGTAGTCCAAACCCTTTGTTGCTACAAGCTGTCCTCCCTCCACATTGGTTCAATCACACTCAAGACTTTTGGCCTTGCCACCAATCTTTGGACTTTTCTGCTCTTGAATTTGAGATTTCACCTGATCTCCTTGACATTCTCTGAGGATTTTGCTGCTGCCACCTATGTGACTTTTTCTGTTGTTGGTAGATTGACTAGGCTGTCCTTGCCTGGCTTGGCCTCCACACCCATGTGTGGGTTCTGATCTCAGCCTTCCAAGTGGAGGAGGCCACCATGACCTCTAGGGTGACAGTTCACATGACAAGAGCACTTGTGGAAATCAGCCATGGCTCCCATAGACAAGAGCACATTATAGATTTCCTTCACCTAAACCACTGTCTTTCCAAATAAAACTCTTTGACTTGTCATGTATAAGAGTTGTATGATATTTGTGAGCATCTCTGGCCTTTACCCACTACATGCCATTCCCCTCTTCCTTGTTGTGACAACCTAAAACATCACCAGACATTGTCCAATGTTCCCTGGAGAGGTAGGCAAAATTGTCCTTGGTGGAGAGTCACTGTCTTAGACGTTTATCTTTGTGTGCCAGGTTGCTATTACTGTATTTACAATCTTAACCTTGGAAACAATTAAGAGATTCCAACATCTGACCTGGGGGCTCACATAAAAGAGGCACTTGCCTGTCCCCATTATACTTCTGTTCTGGATTCTTGGGTGCATAGCAAAATAAAAACTCATCAGTGTTGTTTTATTTATTTTACTGCTATGCTTTAGGGAAACTGCAAAGTGATCTGGTGTGCATGAAGGAGATAGAAAGATGTATTTTCAAAGCACAGTTAGAATGGGGAGAAATTGCATGCAATTGTGTTGAAGAATGCCCTGCTTAACATGTACTTGGCATAACATAGCCAGCAGGTTGCAAATTATGGAATATAGATTTTCATGATCAGGTCTGCATAATGTATTTCCTATGCTTGAAGATCCGAATTTGAGGGTTGGTGGGAAGTATGTAAATTATTTGGTGCTGTAACTAAAGCTGAACATTTTTTACCCCGAGTTTTTATTGCCGTTTCCTTAATTTAAACACACCTATTACATTTGCATTTTTTTCAGTTGCTCTTTTTTCTAGTATGTTGCTATCATGGTCTCTGCCATGGGCTATCAACAGAGTATGGAAAATAATTTCATGGTTCTCGCAAGGCTGGAGAGAGCAGAGACAAGGGGGTCTGGCAATCTCCAGCTTGGGCACACCCACTGTGATGACTGGGAAAACCATGGAATTTGTTTTCCCATTAGCTGGAAGGAAAGGGCGGGGGGCAAACACTACTCATTTTCTAGTTCCTATCTGACCCTTGGACTTTGTCAAAGTCATTCATCACATGACCATTTTAAAGTCCCTTTTAAAAAAATTCAGTTCAGTATTTCTATTGCTTTGTAGAACATATTCCATCTGGCTCTTATTTTTGCCAGCAATCTTTCTGTCTTAGTTCATACCCTAGCTTACCACTTAGTAGCTGGAGTATTTAATTTTTAACCAGGATGATCGTCAAAAGATATAAAAGTGGTGAGACACAACCAGATGGCAGCATAAACCAGGAGCAGATACTGAAGGTACTCGCTGTACCAGGGGCTTTGAGTCACTGGCTCATGGGGAAGCAAGGAGGAGAAAGGGCCAAGGGGAAGTCAATAGTCAAAGGGGAGGAGACCCAGAGTGGACCTAGAGCAGCCAGAGTACAGGAGAGGGTCAGGTGTCATTCACCAATGGTATGGGAGTATTCCTCTACCTTAACAGGCATAGACTGTGTGTACCAAGCCTGGTTAGGCTGCACTTGCCCTAATACAAAATGAAAATCAAAACAGTGTTTATTTGATATGGTTATTGTGGCACTTAGCCAAGATTTGCAAGCAAAGCACATAGCACAGATGTTGACATGGCATAAATGTTCAATAAATATTAGCTAATGTGATCATCATGCTATTGCCTGCTCCTCATCCCTTTATGCATTCCTGTTGCCTTTTTCTACCCGGCGCATGTCTGGCTCTATTTCTCCATTCTCTCGTTGTTTAGAATTTTCTCATGTCCCTAATTTTGTTTCTGTCCTTTTACATTTCCCTATTACATTTCTCTTTTCCTGTTAGTATGTTGTCATGCATTTCACCCAAATGTACGTGAAGAATGGACATGAGTAAATGAAATGGGGATACAAGGCACAAGGCAATTTTTAAAGTAATGAAGTTTTGCAAGCGAAAATGAGTAGAGCAGGATACTCCATTGGCACAGTAAGTGGGATTCAGTCCTTCTGAGTTCTGTGTCCAGGGAAGCCCATGATGTTTATGACTTCCGTGTGGGTGGGGGCGGGGGGAGATGACCCAAAGGAGGATATTTGTGGTGTCGTGTGAGGCCAAAAGTTGAGCTACTGGCAAATAGCATTTGTGTCCCCAGACTCTAGTCAGACCCCACAAAGAGAAAAGCTAGGCATGAAAGCTGAGGGAAGTTATTTTTACAAGGGACTCTATGAAACTCAGGGACAAGGAGTGAAAAATTTAATCTTGGGTGACAATGGGCAATCCCAAGCTGGAGACGGGATCCTTCAGGCAGATGCCGGCCCTAATCCATGCAGTGTGGTCATGGAAGAAGGGAGTGCAGTACCTCTGGAGCACCTGCAGAATGCCTTTTCGGCACGGATGTTATCTTGTTTGTATCTATATGCAGGTTACCTGAAGTTGTGGAGGCGGATCCAAAAGGGAAAACGAATGCCGATTCCTATTTCTAATCTCTCCCCTACACCCCCCCAGAAATCACAATTCCGCATGTTTAAGGAGAGGCCAGGGAATCTGCATTTTAAACACGCACCCTTCCCACTCCTAGATCCTTGGAATGCATGCAATGGCTGGCTCTATGGACCATACACTTAGAGCCATGTGAAATGTACCCAACTGAAAAATCACTATTCTTTTTTTGCCTTCCTTTTTAAAAACTTATTATTTTTCCCACTTTGATGGAGAATTAATTGACATACATCCCAAAATCACTATTCTGAGGGACGTTGGAAGTGAAAATCTTGAAAGATAGAAAAGATGTGGGGTAGAGGAAGAACTTAAAGTTGATTGAACTCTAAATACAGGCCGGCCTGTAGTTGTTGGCATATTTCATCTTCCAAAGTTCTCCGTTTACTTGTAAAATGTGAACTTTCCTTGACTTTGACTGAGTTTGGGGTGGATGATGACATAAACATTGGTGATATCTTTGAGTATAAGTAAAAAATTAAAAAGAGATCTACCATATGATCCAGCAATTACCCTTCTGGGTATGTATCTAAAGGAAGCAAAAATGCAAACTTGAAAAGGTCTGTGCACCCCCATATTCACTGAAGCAAGACAAGAGTGAATTTATAATTTATAATAGCCAAGCCATGGAAACCACTTGAATGTCCACTGATGGATGAATGGATAAAGATAATGTGACACACACACACACACACACACACACACACAAATATTACTCAGTCACAAAAAAGGAAATCCTGCCATTTTTGATAACATGGATGGACCTAGAGGGCATTATGCTAAATGAAATCAGTCAGACAGAGAAAGACAAAAACTGTATGATCTCACATATATGTGGAATCTACAACAAACAAACAGAAGCCCAACTCCTAGATAACAGAGAATAGACTGGTAGATGCCAGAGGCAGTGAGTAGAGAATGGGTAACATGGGTGAAGGGGGTCAAGTGGTACAAACTTTCAGTTATAAAATAAATATAGTCTTGGAGATATGATGTACAGCATGGTGACCATAGTTAACAGTATTGTATTGTATATTTGAAAGTTGCTAAGAGAGTAGATCTTAAAAGTTCTCATCATACTCATACACAAAAATTGTAACTATGTGTGGTGATGGATATTAACTACACTTACTGTGGTGATCATTTCACAAATAACAAATCATCATGTTGTTCACTTGAGGCTAATATAATGTTGTATGTCAATTATACACAAACAAATATATAAGACTGCTAAGATTTTGATGTTATCCTCCTTCCTACAGGAAGAGAAGATGTCACTCATTGTATTTGTTTCTTCAGACACCAGACAGCACATGACTATAGGAAAATGAGGCAAGTTCATGGTCCACACCCATTTCTGTGGAATAGTGCAAAAAGTCCTTCACTGGGCCAGAAAGTAGTAAGATCTGAATCCAAGACTCCGCTCTGTCACTTGCTAAGCAGCATCTTGAACAAACCAGTTCTCTATACTTAAGCATCCTGCTCACGAAATAAGGGAGGAGTCTTAGATAATATTTCATGATGTTTCAAGATCTAGCATCTTGTACTCTTAAGTCATTCCTTCATTGCATTTAAGGGCTGTTGAAAAATAAACAGTGATCAGAATGCTTAGTGACAATCTTCAGTTATAAAAAGCAAACCAATACTCTACTTCTATAGCAGGCTGGAGGGGGGAGGTGGGAAAAAATGGGGTTGTCCTGGGGAAGGAGGGAGGCTATCCCATCTGCTCTTATGATGAGGAAATAATCACTTAATGGCTGAGCAGTTTGTAATGCAGCTGCCAGGGGTGTAGGGACACAGCTGTTATAAAAAAGAAAAAGAATCGGGCTCTTTCTTTTCTATATCCCATTGCCGATGAATTAACAATGTAGTTTTAAAATAAATGATTAACTCCTGGTGAGGAATGTTCTTTAGAGTCCCTTGATGAGTAAGGGTCTGAAGGGTTGATGAAGTTTCAAAGCTCCCATTTTAGGAATGAGTCATAAAAGTCGGAGAATCTGGCAGACACAAGTCATGGGCAATGTACACCCCCCCACACTTGATATTGCTGTAATTGCCCGTCATTATTTTTACTCCCTGAGGTAAAATAAAATCAAAACAATAACAGGTCAGAGTAACTCTCTCTTTTCTCTGGGCCACTGGGTTTCAAAGAAGAAAAAAAAAGAAGTTTCCATTCTTTGATGGCATCTGCTGGGCAAGCAGTGTGTCTGATATATTTTCATGTGATACTTAGAGTCATTTGAGAACATCTCAAGGTCTCTCCTGTGCAGATGACAAAACCGAGTCCAACTTTCTTCCTTGTCTGAGCTCACCCAGCATCGAAGTCTGCAGTCATGTGGAGAAGTTAGAATAGTGGTTAGAGACACAGATTTTGAGCCAGCCTGTTTGAACCTGGAATTGCCACTGTGTGATCTAGGATAAGTCACTTAGCTCTTTCGAGCCTCAGCTTCCACTCAACACCGTGCCTAGCAGACTATGACTATGGCAACAACTATTATTAATTCCATCTGGCTTCAAAGCCCTTGCTCTTTTACTATATATATCTCTGCTGAAAGTCACATAGGTTTGTGGGAGAATTTTAAATCAAGCAAATAAATACATCCAGCTATGAGAAATCGAGCTTATACTGAAAAACAGTATGTGTGCTAGCTTCCCTAACATTTCCCTAATATTTCTGTTGTTAAGAAGGAAACACGAATCAAAAGGGATGTAATTCTGATTCCTTTCAGAGGATGTTCATCAAACAGCCTTTACTCATTGCCTCTCTACTCTGAGTATTAACTTGTGGGTTGTCAATGGTCCAAGCAGGACCTGTGCAGTATCTTGCATCCTGAGAAGTTGCCAGAGTCTGTCTTTCAATAGATTCCTGCTGGAAGGAAGTAAATCATAACATAATCTCATCATCTCCAGATTGAGCAAGATCTGTTATATTACAAATCTGCTTAGTCAAGGATCAGCTCTCATGGCCTGCCTTCCTCCAGCTGTCTAAATATTGCTCAGCTCCAAAACCTCTTTCTCCCACTTCCTCTGCGAATCCTGGCCTGAGGCCTTGAGGCCACCTTGACCTTTTTCTCCTTTCCAGCTTTCCAAAGTCCTCTGCATCTGTGCCACACATTTGGGAACTTGTTTTTATTATCTTGTATGGTCTTTTGGTTCATTTTCAACCCATGTTTGTTTCTTGGGGTTGGGGACAATAGCAGAAATCATTTGTGGCTCTGGCAGAATTTAGCATTATATAGAAAGAGTAACCCAAGAATGGCTACACACTCAATCATTCAAAGTGTCAATCTTATATGAGATTAGACGCAGCCATAAAGGAATTGGTAAACTAGAAAATAAATGAGAAGAAATCACCTAGAATATTACCCAAGGACACAAAGATTCAAAATATGGAAGAGTGTGAAGACATCTGGCAGATCAAGCCTTAATAAAAATAATAATAATAATAATAAAAATTGAGGCCCCTGAAGAGAAGAAAAGAAACAATGAAGAGATTATGACAGAGTTTTCCTTTACAAAACAAAAGCACTGATACACAGATTCAAGAAACTCAGTGGCATCCAAATAGGGTAACTAAAATGATTGGATTTGGTTATTGTATTTTAGTATTAGAAGGTTAGTTTCATTCATTCACTATAGATGTTACATCATGTTTTATTTCTTGTTTCCTGTTGACATTTTAAGGTTATCTTTGTTTCTCTAAACTTGTAAGAATAAGAATATTTTAAGGGTTATTTGACAACTCAACAACTAAATATTTTAAGCATAAGCTTCTTTTATCATTTGGTTCTTTTTCGGGTGCCCTTGATCCCTTTGTTATCTGGTTATCTTTGACACTGTCCTGGTCATCTCATAAAAAACTTATTTGTAGGAATAATTTGAATGCATGCCTTACTTCAGGGAAGATTTGCATTTGCTTCTCCCAGGCTCCTAAGGCAAGTATTAGCTCAACTACATCTTCAAACAAATCCAAGGTTTGAGATTCACTGGGAGATCCATGTGATTTGAACCCTGGCTGCAGTCCCTCCCGAAAATTAGTCCTTCTCCCACTCATTTTCATTCTATGTTGCTGTTATGTTCCTACATTATTGGGTTCTATCAGACTCTCCATCCTGTGACAGTGCTGGGCTATGTCTGTCCTCTTTCCCTCATGAAGTCACCAAAAGTAAAGTTGATCTCTTAACTATGCTTTTGACATTTTTATGGGACAATGGAGATAAAAATCATGAAAAAGTAGTGCCCATTTGTATATACTTTTCTTGGTTTCCAATTCTGTTCTCTTCTTTTTCCTTTCCTTTCCCCTTCTTCCCCTCCCCTCCCCCCTCCCCTTCCTTCCTTCCCCTCCCCTTCCCTTCTCTTCCCTTCCCTTTTCCTCCTCTCCTCTCTTCTTCCTCTCTTCTTCCCCTCTTTTTTCTCTCCTTCCTTCCTTCCTTCCTTCCTTCCTTCTTTCCTCCCTCCCTCCCTCCCTGCTTTCTTTCTTTCTTTCTTTCTTTTTCCTTCCTTCCTCCCTCCCTTCCTCCTTCCCTTCTTTCTTTCTTTCTCTTCCCTTCCTTCCTCCCACACCCCTCCTTCCTTTCTTTCTTTCTTTCTTTCTTTCTTTCTTTCTTTCTTTCTTTCTTTCTTTCTTTCTTTCTTTCTTTCTTTCTTTCTTTCTTTCTTTCTTTCTTTCTTTCTTTCTTTCT
>NC_058411.1:131185964-131197270 GCF_002201575.2 Neomonachus schauinslandi | reverse complement strand
TCTTTCTTTCTTTCTTTCTTTCTTTCTTTCTTTCTTTCTTTCTTTCTCTCCTCCTCTGTGTCCTGGTAATTCCTTACTCTTTTGCAAGCTCTTTGATCTTATAATGACCATTTCTTCAGTTTTTACTGAGTATGTGCTGTTGTTTGCAATGAGTTTTGATCAAGTAATCTATTATTCCTCTCAAATACTTCTTTATGTCACAGTACATAACAATTTGTAATTAACAAATATAGTGGTTTTTCTGTATTTTATCTTCCTCCTTCTATTTTTATATATGACGCCAGAGTTCACCATACCTCCAGCACCTAACATTGTGCCTGGCATGTAGTAGCTTCTAAATATACTAAATAAATGTCCTTTGACATTTCCTCATCTCTAGGATAGGAAAAATACTACCTACCTTACTGATTTATTATAAGAATTATAATTTATAGGCATTGATATAAGAAAGTAATTGTTGTAAATTATTATGGTTAAATATCAGCAGATGTTAAGAAGTAACTAGCTTGAATGTGACTGATTACATAGCCTGCAGAATCTATCCTATTTCAAATGTCTTTGTTGCTTTCACTTTACTGAGAAGCTACACTTGCTTTGACCCTTTCCTCACACATTTGAAATCTTGAGCAACCAATATTGATTTATCTCTGCAGTGATGGAGATGGCCTTTCAAGGAAACATCATAAATACCTGCTGTCAGTTTGAATTTCTTTTGTTTTCAATGGTTCTGTTTTTAAAATTTTGCAGTATTTATGGTAAGGAGCCAGTTTCCAGATGTGAAATCTATGTCAAGTATTTGTTTTTCTAATATTTAATACTTGAAGTAGCCAGAATCTATTTTAAGAAAAGACTTCTCTCTGTGTCTTATTTTTCCCCCTTAGTCTTTGCAGGGTGGAGTGGGAGATACAAGAACAGGGATATTGTCTCCCTATCTTGACAGCATGGTAAGGACCACCATAGTGGTGTATGCAAAAAAGTATAGGGCTGGGATGAGTGATTTATATATCTCAGGTTTCCCTTGGGCCTCACCATCCTCTGACAATCCTGCCAATTCTTTTCTTTCTCTGATAATTTACAAGTGTTAGGATGATGACACTACTTTTGGGTCCAGGAGCATTCACAATTTTGTTTTGTTCAGCCCAGGAAATTCATAAATGTTCTTTTATGATGAAGAAGATGATGGCTACATGAAATATTACACTCTGAAATAGGACCAACCATTTGTGATGGCAGAATTAATGTCAGCCCCTCTGACACCAGAGTTATTAATTTTCTGTTAGATGAAATGAATAGTTTGGACTCCATATTTTTCCTTCCTGAGTTAACATTTTTCACTCTATAACAGGATGTAAAATGGGCCCTACCTGTCTCATTTTGGCTGAAGCTACAAAGATCAAGAATAAAATGATAGCTTCTGATTACCCCACAGGAAGATACTAAACTACTAATGCTACTTGATCTTACTGGAGCACTGAGAGCATTTCAGGGGGAGAATCTTGGTTGTATAGCAGTGCCTTGCATATTGCAGGGCTTTTACATCCTAGCACCATCCCCTAGCAAACTTGCCATAGAACTCCCTGGGTAAAATGTCAACCCCAAAATGTACTTTACATATTTCCAAGTACACAGAAGAGAATAATGTTAATTTCTCATTAAGAATGACTTTCAAGCTGACCATCAACCTCTAGAGTGGAAACAGTTTGAAATTAATAAGCAGAGAGAATTTCTTTGCAGAATGTGCACCATCCACACTCCCAAAGGACAAGAATACATGGTGCTCCCTTCACCTACATCAGTTGAGAGTCTGGGGGAGCCTTTGGAAGACATACCATCTATCCCACAAGTGGGAAAACCATGACAATTGGTATAACATGTGTTCTGAGTCACCTGAGGCAGAACATGGGAAAAGTAGAGAGAGAGAGAGACAGAGAGACAGAGAGATTGAGACAGAGAGCTCAATTGAAAAACATGTTTGTCCAGGCTGGAAGGCATTCTACATAAGCACTTCTATTAAATCATTTAAAGAAACTCCAGGGAAGGAAAAGTATCCTGAATCTTCAAGGAATCATTTGGGGTGATTTGTTATTCTAAATAAATAATCACTCTTTTAAAAAACTTATTGTGGTAAAACATACATAACAAAAATTTTACCATTTTAACCATTTTTAAGTGTACAATTCTGTGTTGTTAAGTACCTTTACAAGGTTTTGAAACTATGAACACATACATCTCCAGGACATTTTCATCTTCCAGAACTAAAACTCTGTACCCATTAAACACTAACTCCCTGTTTCCCTGATTCCCTAGCCCCTGGAAACCACCATTCTACTTCCTACCCACGAATTTGACTACTCAGTAAAATCCTATGAAGTAGTACATTTACCCTGTGGATATTCTCTAGATAGGAGAATGCTTTATACTAATGAAACATAGAAGAATGCTTTATATTAATAAGAAAGTTAGAAAATAAGGGTACTAGCAGGGATGGGGTCCTTCCACATGGCAAGTTTGCTTTCTGGGGAAAGAAACCAAATAAGATTCTGTCAACGTTACCCCAAAATCTTAAAAACAGAAAGTGATAAGAAATTAGGTCAGAGAAGGAGGACCAGAGCTGTTCCCAGGGCAGGTGGTGTAGTGTTTATCCCTTTAGATGATGTATTATAATCGAGCAAGCCCCAAGTTCTTCAAGGGATACTTATTAGGCACTCACTTTGATTTTGTTACTGCCATAAATGTCACAGTGGATGCTACAGAAGCTCTGGAATCTAACACAGAATTGGGTTGCTTTTTGTTGTTGTTTTTTGAGCCATAGGGTTCTTTATGTATTCCAGTTATGAATCCCTTATTAGATATATGATTTGAAAATATTTTCTCCCATTTCATGGGTTGCCTTTCCACTCTATAGATAGTGTCTATGGATGCACAATTTTCTAAAATTTTGATGAAGTCTAATTGATGTATTTTTTTCTTTTGTTGCCTGCACTTTTGGTATTGATTTCAAGAAATCATTGCCAAATCCATTATGAAACTTCCCTCCTATGTTTTCTTCTTCTAAGAGTTGTATAGTTTTAGCTCTTACACTTAGGTCTTTGATACATTTTGAGTTAATTTTTGTATGTGGTGTAAGATAAGGATTTAAATTCATTCTTTTGTAGGTGGATATCTAGTTTTCCCAACACCATTTTCTAAAGATTGCCCTTTCCATATTGAGTGGTCTAGGGACCCTTGTCAAAAGTCATTGAACCATATATACAAGGATTTATTTCTAGAATCTTTATTCTATTCCATTGTCCTATATGTCTGTTTTTATGCCAGTGCCACATTGTTTTAATTGCCATAGCTTTGTAGTAAACTTTAAAATCAGGAAATGTGAGACCTCCAACTTTGTTCTCCATTTTCAAGGTTGTTTTGACTACTCAGGGTGCCTTGAGATTCTACATGAATTTTAGGATGGATTTTTCTCTTTCAGCAAAGAATGCTGCTGGGGTTTTGATGGAGATTTTATCGACTGTATAGAGATCACTTTGGGTAGTCTTACATCTTAACAATATTAAGTTTCTAAGCCACGAACCAAAATGTCTTTCCATTTGTTTGTGTTTATTTAATTTTCTGCAATGTTTTGTAGTTGTCAAGGCAAAATTTTTTCATCTCTTATGTTAACTTTATTCCTAAGTATTTTATTCTTTTTAATGCTATATAAATAGAATTATTTTCTCAATTTACTTTGCATATTGTGCAGTGTTGATGCATAGAAATGCAACTGATTTTTACATGTCGGTTTTGTATCTGTGATTTCATTGAATTTGTTTATTGGTTCTAACACATTTTTGTAGAATATTTAGGATTTTTCTACTTATAAAATCATGTCATATGCAGAGATAATTTTATTTCTTCCTTTCTAACTTAGATGCTTTTATTTCTTTTTCTTACCTAATTGCTCTGGCTATAGCTTCTAGTACTATGTTGCGTACAAGTAGCAAAACGGGGCAGACTTTTCTTATTCCTCATCTTAGAGAAAAAGCTTTAGTCTTTCCTGTTTTACTATGATGGTAGCTGTGGGTTTTTCATATATTACCTTTATTATATTGAGGTAGTTTATTGTATTCTTAATTTGTTGAGTCTTTTTATCATGGAAGAGTATTGAATACTGTCAAACACTTTTACTTTTTCAGGTGAGATGATCATGTGGCTTTGTTTCTTCATTCTATTAACAGTGATTGTTTTTTATAGTTGAATAATCTTTGTATCACAGAAAAAAATTCCACTTGGTGATTGTATATAATCCTTTTAACATGTTGCTGAGTCTGATTTTCTGGTTATTTTTTTTGAGGATTTTTGCATCAATATTCATCAAAGATTTTGGTCTGTATTTTCTTTTATTTGTGAGGTCATTGTCTGGCGTTGGTATCAGGGTAATGCTGACCTCATCAAATGAGTTAGGAAGTGTTCCCTTCTCCAATTTTTTTGAAAAGTCTGAGAAGGATTGGTGTTATCTCATCTATAAATATTTGGTGTTATCTTCATCAATGAATCCATTTGGTCTTGGACTTTTCTTTGATGGGATGATTTTGATTACTGATTTAGTCTTCTTACTAGTTTTAGATCTGTTCAGGTTTTCTATTTCTTTATGATTTATAGAAATTTCTCCTTTCATCTAGTTACCCAATTTGTTGGTTTATAATTGTTTATTGGACTCTTACAGTTTTTTCAATTTATGTAGTATAATGGTAATGTCCCATTTCATTTCTAATTTTAGTTATTTGTTTTTTTATTATATTCAGTTAGCCGCTGTATGAGTACATTATTAGTTTATGATGTAGTGTTCAATGATTCATTAGTTACGTATAACACCCAGTGCACATCACAACACATGCCCTCCTTAATACCCATCACCCTGTTACCCTCTCCCCCCACTCCCCTCCCCTCTGAGACCCTCAGTTCGTTTCCCAGGGTTCATAGTCTCTCATGGTTCATCTCCCTATCTGATTCCTCCCTCTTCAGATTTCCCAGATTTCCCTCCCTTCCCCTGTGGTCCTCCGGCTATTGCTTATGTTCCACATATGAGTGAAACCATATCATAATTGTCTTTCTCTGCTTGACTTACTTCACTTAGCATAATCCCCTCCAGCTCCATCCATGTCAATGCAAGTAGTGGGTATTCATCCTTTCTGATGGCTGAGTAATATTCCATTGTATATATGGGCCACATCTTCTTTATCCATTCGTCTGTTGAAGGGTATCTCCGTTCCTTCCACAGTTTGGCTATTGTGGAAATTCCTGCTATGAACATTGGGGTGCATGTGCCCCTTCTTTTCACTACATCTGTATCTTTGGGGTAAATACCTGTAGTGCAATTGCTGGGTCATAGGGTAGCTCTATTTTTAACATCTTGAGGAACCTCCATACTGTTTTCCAAAGTGGGTGTAGCAGCTTGCATTCCTACCAACAATGTAAGAGGGTTCCCCTTTCTCCACATCCTTGCTAACATTTGTTGTTTCCTGTTTTGTTAATTTTAGCCATTCTAACTGCTGTAAGGTGGTATCTCATTGTGGTTTTGATTTGTATTTCCCTGATGGCTAATGACATTGAGCATTTTTTCATGTGTCTGTTAGCCATTTATATGTCTTCTTTAGAGAAGTGTCTGTTCATGTCTTCTGCCCATTTTTTGACTGGGTTATTTATTTTCTGTGTGTTAAGTTTGAGAACTTCTTTATAGATCTTGGATATCAGCCCTTTATCTGTAATGTCATTTACAAATATTTTCTCCCATTCCGTGGGTTGCCTCTTAGTTTTGTTGACTGTTTCCTTTGTTGTGCAGAAGCAATGTACAGAAATCAAATGCACAGAAATCAGTTGCTTTTCTATACACTAACAATGTAATTATAGAAAGAGAAATTAAGGAATTGATTCCATTCACAATAGCAACAAAAACCATAAGATATTTAGGATTAAACCTAACTGAAAAGGTAAAGGAGCTATACTCTAGAAACTACAGAACACTTATGAAAGAAATTGAGGAAGACACAAAAAGATGGAAAAACATTCCATGCTCATGGATTGGAGGAATAAACATTGTTAAAATGTCTATCCTGCCCAGAGCAATTTACACTTTCAATGCCATCCCTATTGAAATACCATTGGCATTTTTTAAAGATTTTATTTATTTATTTGACAGAGACGTATGAGAGAGCACAGATAAGCAGAGGGGCAGGCAGAGGGAGAGGGAGAAGCAGGCTCCCCACTGAGCAGGGAGCCTGTTACAGGGCTCGATGCCAGGACCCTGAGATCATGACCTGAGCTCAAGGCAGCTGCTTAACCGGCTGAGCCACCCAGGTGCCCCACCATTGACATTTTTCAAAGAGCTGGAACAAACAATCCTAAAATTTGTATGGAACCAGAACTAAGACCCAAATTGCCAAGGGAATGATTAAAAAGAAAAACAAAGCTGGGAGCATCACGTTGCCTGACTTTAAGCTATATTACAAAGCTGTGATCACCAAGACAGCATGGTATTGGCACAAAAACAGACACATAGACCAATGGAACAGAATAGAGACTCCAGAAATGGACCCTCAACTCTATGGTCAACTAATCTCTGACAAATCAGGAAAAAATATCCAATGGAAAAAAAGATAGTCTGTTCAATAAGTGGTGCTGGGAAAACTGGACAGCTACATATAGAAGAATGAAACTGGACCATTTCCTCACACCATACATAAAGATAAACTCAAAATGGATGAAAAACCTCCATGTGAGACAGGAATCCATCAAAATCCTAGAGGAGAACATAGGCAGTAACCTTTTCAACATCGGCCACAGTAACTTCTTTCAAGACACGTCTCCAAAGGCAAGGGAAACAAGAGCAAAAATGAACTTTTGGGACTTCATCAAGATAAAAAGCTTCTGCACAGCAAAGGAAACAGTCAAGAAAACTAATTTTAGTTATTTAAATCATCTGTTTTTCCTAGTCAATCTAAATAAATTTTGTCAATTTTATTTTGTTTGTTAATCTTTTCAAAGAACCAACTCTCGGTGTCATCGATTTTCTCTATTGTTTTTTATCTATTTTATTTCTTTCTACTCTTTATTATTTGCTTCTTTATGCTAGTTTTGTATATTTAGTTTGATCTTATTCTAGTTTTTTAAGGTGTAAAGTTAGGTTGTTGATTTGAAATCTCCTTTTTTAATGTGTTCACAGCTTCAAATTTCACTCTTAACACTGCTTTACATTTTAGTATGTTGTCTTTTCATTTTCATTTGTCTCAAGAAATTACCTAATTTCTTGTGATTTCTTCTTTAATCATTGCTTTAAAGTTTATTTTTAAATTTCATATATTTGTGACTAATCCACTTCTCCTTCTGATACTGATTTCTAGTTTTATTTCATTGTGTTTGGAAAAGATGCTTGGCATGATTTCTAGCTTGTAAAATTTATTAAGACTCGTGTGTGTGTGTGTGTGTGTGTGTGTGTGTGTGTTAGCATATCCTTGAGAATGTTCTTGAGAAAATGTGCACTTCAGAAAAATGTGTATTCTGTGTTGTTGGGTGGAGCATTCTTTATATGTCTGCTAAGTCTAATTAGTCTGTGGTGTTGTCCAAGTCTTCCAAAGTGGGACATTGAAGTCGCCTACTATTATTATACAGCTTTTTATTTCTTCCTTCAAATTCTGTCAACATTCACTTCATATATTATGGAGCTCATTTATGTTTATAATTATTATATCTTTGTGGTGAATTGGCCCATTATGTAATGTCAATCTCTATCTCTTATAGCAATTTTTACTTAGTCTACTTTGTTAATATTATGTCTATCTCTGCTCTTTTTTGGTTACTATTTGCATGGAATATCTTTTCCATCATTTCACATCAACTTATGTGTGCCCTTACATCTAAAATGAGTCTCTGCTTATAGTTGGATACTGTTATTTTAAAATCCATTCTGCCAATATATATCTTTTGATTAAGGAGTTAAATCTATTTACATGTAAAGTAATTACTGACAAAGAAGCACTTAGTTTTACCATTTTGTTATTTGCAGTCTGTGTATCTTGTACAATTTCCACTCTTCATTTCTTCCCTTTTTTGCCTTTTGTGTTTAGTAGATTTTTTTGGTAGTAACACATTTTGATTGTTTTCTCACTTCCTTTTGTCAATATTCTATAAATACTTTCTTTGTGGATATAAAGGAGATTATATATAAAGTCTTAAAGTTATGAAAATCTATCTTAAATTGATATCAACAACTTCAGCTATATACAGAACTCTACTCCTTTACAGTTCTGCCCTGCCCACTTTATGTTATGGATGTCACAAATTACATCTTTATAGATTTGTATTCATTAACATAGATTTATAATTATTTTTATACATTTGTCTTTTAAATCCTGTAGAAAATAAATTGAAGTTACAGCCAAAATGACAATAATATGAGTTTTTATATTTGTCTGAGTATCTGTTCATGTACTTTATATCTTTATTTGGCTTTGAGTTATTGTCTAGGATCCTTTTCTTTCAACTTGAGGAACTCTCCTTAGCATTTCTGGTAGGGCATGTCTAGTGGAATGGACCACCTCAGTTTTTATTTGGAAATGTCTTAATTTTGCCCTCATTTTTGAAGAACAGTTTTGCCAGATACAGGATTCTTGGTTGACAATTCCATTTTTTTTTTTCTTTCAGCACTGTAATTCTATCATTCCATTGCCTTCCGGCCTGTAAGTTTTCTGCTGAGAAATTCACCAATAATCTTATTTAGGATACTTGTACATGATGCATTGTTTTTTTTTCATGTTGCTTTCAAGATTCTCTTTTTGTCCTTCAACAGTTTGATTGTAATGTGTCTCATCGAAAGTTTTTGTGTTTTTCCTGCTTGAAATTTGTTTGAGCTTCTTATATTTGCATATCCATGTATTCCCTCAAATTTAGGAGTTTTTGGCCAGTATTTCTTCAAATAATCTCTCTGCCCTCTCTCTCTTCCCTTTCTAGGTTCCCATAATGCATTTATTGGTCCATTTGGTAGTATTCCATAAATTCCTTAGTCTCTGTTCACTTTTTCATTATTTTTTCTTTTTACTCTTCAGATTCAAAATTTTCAAATTACATGTCTTCACATTTGCTACTTCTTCTGCCTGATTGAAACTGTGTTTCTCTAGCTCTTTGAACATATTTAAGACATTTGTTTTCTAGTCTTTGTCTTGAAAGTCATAGGCTAGTATTTCTTATGTTCAGTTTCTGGAGATTTGTTTTGCTCTTTTGAATGGG
Source organism: Neomonachus schauinslandi (assembly GCF_002201575.2). NCBI lineage: Eukaryota > Metazoa > Chordata > Mammalia > Carnivora > Phocidae > Neomonachus > Neomonachus schauinslandi. Next base: position 131,188,012 of record NC_058411.1, on the reverse strand, counting down.
TCACATTGCCCTTGTGATTGTTTATTGAAAATTGGGCATTGGAAAAAGAGTACTTCTCCCAATATTTGCTGACATGAAGACAAGGTCTTTTTAGGACTTTTCTGGGGATGCATCTTCCCTGAGGCTGTTTGTCTGCCTTTTTTAAATAACCAATTTCCCCATATGTACATGTACTTTTAAGTTTCCTAAGAGTCTTATCCCTGCTTCTTTTCAGGGCCTTGGGTGTTCTATTTTGTTTCTTCCAGTAATAGCAGTGAGTCTACAGTCTTCTTGCAGTTTTTACATGCCACAATTCCTACCACCACCTTCTGCTGCTTCCAGCATGAGATCCAAACTATCTTCTGAGCTCTGAGTCAGGTGAGACAGAAACCAATCCCTGAGGCATCCCACAGACAGACCACAATGCTGCAGACAAATTCCACTTTGTCTTCTCAACCCAAAGGAAAAAAGTGAGATTTGGGCCACTTCTGCCCAGCCATGCCATGCCAAGCAAGAGGTGGGCAAGGATGAGTAAAAATACCACAAGATTTCTTACAATTTTGAATACAGTCTTTTCTTGTTTGGGTGTCTCATTGGTTTTTGTAGATTTCTGATGGTTTCCAGAGTTCTGTAAAGCTATTTCAGTCAATTTTTAGCTGTTTATTTGACGCTGGGAAATGGGGACCTGGGGCATACTAGTTTGCAATCATGTTGACATCATAGTAATTACTCACTTTTGTACTTAATTTCATATTTGAAATTGTGTATCCTTTTTTGTAAATAGGCCCTACTCCAAGATGTATATACTTTGGGCTCCTAAAACCTAGATTCACTCCTGGCTGGAGGAAGGAAAAGTTTTAACTGTGAAACAGGTATGAATTTTTATTATTTCACTGGACATATTAATTATAAAAGTAAATAATTTTAAGTCTAAAAAAGACTAACTTTTTTTTTCTTTTCCCCCAATCAATTAAACTGATCCATCTCTCCAGAGTCACAGAAAAAATCCATTCTGTGTCATGGAAAGAATGGACTGGACTTTTGGGATTAAAAATAAAGAATACTTATGTAGCCATTATCACTCTCTTTTGCATTCTCTTTATCTATCAATCTACTTTATTGCTTAGCATATGATCCTATAACTAACCTTGTAAAAAGGAGAATAATTTTTTTTTAATTTGAGAGTTTATCATTTAAGAAAATGTTTATGAACACTAGTTTTATAGTTAGACTTAAATTTTGACCTTAGGTCTGTTTTTATTGACTTGGGAAAGTTGTTTATCCTCTAGAAGCCTTGGTTTTTGTCATCTGTAAAGTACAGGTTATAGAACATATTTTAGTCTTCTAGTAAGAACAAAATGAGCCAATTCAAGTAAGGGTCTTAGCATAATTCCTGACATGTAGAAAATCCTAACACTCAAAGAGGGGTTATTCTTATCATCCTTGCTATTACCTGTTAAAATATTTAAAGAAGCAGGTAGTTTGGTTCACCTAGTTTATAATGAGATATATTGGAGCCAAGAGTTTAAGTATTTTGTTCATAGTTATTTAGGGGTTGGTAACTATACTATAGCTCATAAAATGTGGAAATTATCAACAACTTCTTTTCACCTTTCCATCAGTTCATTATGAACTACAAATTATAAATGTTTCCAGACCCTGAGCTGAGTATGCAAGATTTTCTGGATGCACCAGGCAGGTGGGGTTGGATTTGGAACTTTTCTAGGAATTTAGTCTCTTTATTGCTCATATTGCTGGAAAATCAATGATTTGTGCCAAACAAGTTGTTTTCTTCTCTTGCCAAAAAGCAGATCAGCAAATTTTCATATTGCACTATTTTCAATGGCTGGAACATCAACATTTTATAACAAGAAAAAAATTAAAGTTCTTCAATATTTGGAAAAGAAATGCTCATAAAAATGTTCACATCCATTCACCATCTGGAAGAGCAAGGTTTTACAGTTAAACTTAATGATGTTTAGAGTCACTAAGCATCTTGAAAAATGACCTCTTATTGAAGATATTTCCTCCACAGGACACCACAGTGTTCACCTTTCTACAACTTTACA
>NC_058411.1:131174755-131185954 GCF_002201575.2 Neomonachus schauinslandi | reverse complement strand
TCACCTTTCTACAACTTTACACTTGCTAAGGATTTATCTTAGAAAATATAAAAAATATACATGAATAGTCAAGACCATAACCTTTTTACTGAGAAATGTTTTGAGGCCAAAATGAATTTCAGGTTCAGCAGTAAAACCCAACAAATCTTGGCTCTTTATTTCTCTCTTAAATCCCACATTCAAAAGTATTTATGGACTGCTTCTCATGTACCAAGCACTGGACTGGAAATAGATAATTCAGGTATGGATCTGTGTATTCTCATTCTTCTCAAGTGGAGCCCTTGCTCATGCAAAGTCTTCTCAGTTCCTTTCCCACTTTCTCAGAGCTTGGCCAAATGTAACGTGCCTGCTCCCCACAGTCCTTTGGGTCTGTGTGCACGCAGCAAAGGGGTCCTCAGACATATGTTGAAATAGTGATTGATTTCCCCCATATGTGAGCAGGTTGAGGTTTGCTAGATGTAGGCAGATTTGTGTTGAAGGAGAACACCCATGCACATTTAAAATAAGCTTAACTTGATATTTTTCTAAGCCAACTAATCATGCAGGAAATTGTCTTCATTCATTTCTTTTTTTTTAATTTACACATTGGGGTTATGATCTCAAGATGCAGTTTCATGGAAACTAATCTGGTGAGTCTCTTTTATAATCTTTCCAATTCTGTGATCTTAATGCCTGGCTATGGGAGGCTGCTCCTTTGGCCCTGGCTAACTGGTCACTTGATTAAGGGGACATAGAAATTTATGTGGGTCTTTAGTGATTATTGTTTCTGTCCAGACTTACTGAATTAGAAACTCTGGGGTAGGGTCCAGCAATCCTTCTTTTAATCTTCCAGGTGATTCTGATACATGCTCAACTTTGAGACCCATTGTCTAGCTAGGCCATGCTCTCTTCACTTCATCACATTACCTCCCAACACGGAGCCATGGTAGAAGAGATTAGATACTATCCAGGTTTGGTCAATTTTGGCTAAACTTGTAGGTAGGCAAAAAAATCTTCAACTATTGGTATCTATTGTACAGAATTTTAATATTATCCACTTTTGTCCTGATAATTCTTAGCTCAGTTTCTGGGAACACAATAAATGATTTATAAATAGTTGTTCAATGAGCATGATCAGTGAAATATATATATCAATGCATACATACGAGAAAACACACATATATATTAAAGTAGCTAATTTATATAAATATTAATATTATATAAATATTTTATATTTTATATTATACAAATATAAAATTAAATATTGTGCAATATTTAATACAATAATATATAATATAAATAATATAATATAAAATATTTTATAATATTTTATAAATAATATAAAATTAAACATTTTATATTATATGAATACATAATATAAATTAGCTACTTCAGTAAAAGGCTAGAACTAGAGCTATGGTTTAGGTGATCGCAGACCACTCGTGAGGGTGGGTCCTGAAAGGGAATGGATAGGAAAGCAAATTTCTCCTTGACTACTCACAAAGTCAGTTTCTAATGTCAAATATTATTTCTTCAAATGTTACCCCACTGGAAGCCGGATTGCCACAATAGCGTTCTGGATATTTTCCTCTCTTCAGCATTGGTCTATTCCAATGTATTACATAAGTAACATTCAGAATAATGTTCCTCCAGGGTCACTTTGCTTGCATAATTCCTTTTAGAAATTCTCCAGTTTGTGGGTTTGTAGCGCTCTCTGTGCTGTGCATCCACCGCATTGTGCGAATACCTCTATACTAATATAAATGTCTCTACATAACCAGATCTTTATCTCTAAAGAGATCGCCATGGAAAGAAATAATACATTAATTCCCTTGTGTAATTCTTTTTTTCATACTCATGGAATTTGTTCTTAAAACTAGCTTATAAGAACGTGCCATGTGTGTTTGCTTAATAAGGGAATAAAATTAGTCTCTGACCATGGTTTGTGCTCCTCCCATAAATTTATCCCAACCTTCCAGCCTTGCTCATTTCTTCTTCTATCCTTCTCATCTTTGGTCCAACAAATCCCCCTGGAGCCCACTCTTTGCTCAACTCGTTGCTCAAGCTACCACTGGGCCATACCTTCGATATCTCGGGGGTAACTCTGTATTTGGAGGTTCAGAATTGAATGCCTCAAAACTGGCAGTGTAACACTTAACAGACTTTGTACTTCTTTTGGCTCAATCTCTGATCTAGAAATCTGAAAAGTTGGCTTCTTGAGCAGCTGCACACTTCCCTACTTACAAACTTGCTCATCATGAAGCTTCAAAGAGAAGTTTATTTATTCTTTCTAATGAGAACGACAACATAGTGGAATGTCAGAAAATGATGATTCAGTGACTTCTGTCACTTTCGACTCTCAGAGGGGCCGTCACCCAGTTGAAGCTATGAGTGTCTTCCACAAAGTCTATGTAGCGTTTGAGGCAGCTCTGGGTGCCCATCCCCCAGGTGTTCTGCTCGCAAGCATTCTATATAGGCAGGGGCAATGTCTGCCATTAGTACATTCTTCTACAAGCTTTCAGCTGTTCTCAACAGTTCTCCATATTTATAAAAGTTAACCAGATGTCCTATGCTATGAAATCACCCGTGATACCTCTGTCAAAGGATGTCATCTTTCAAAGTGGCTCCACATGGGTTAATTTTATTACCTCTAGTTGAAATTGCCAAAGCCCAAATCAAACAGAGAGTAGAGGTGGATTATGGCAATACTCTATCCCCTTCAGAGTGACACACTTCTCTCCCTTTGTGGTTTGTTTCAGTCCTGGCTTGATTGTTGAGGTTTCCTCCTGTAGATTTCAACCTCTGGGGTCAGATAGGAAAATACGGGTTGGCCTCACTTCATCCTTAGTCCCCCAGCTTCCATTTAGGTGGATGTGAAGTGTCTTCAGGAACTGCTGGTTCTTGAGCTGCTCATAATGTTCCAAAGCAGAAAATGCAAGCGAAGCACACCCAAACTGCCACCACCTACCAGCCATAAGTTACATATGTAAATTTCGCTTATTTTTTTTTTGCATTTGTTTGTACTATTTTCACTTTTATATCCTAAATTAATGTCGTGTGAGTTCCTTTTAAAGCATGAGATAATGTTGCATAGGACTTGCGGGCATGAGTTTTGGAGTAAGGTAGACATGCATTTGAAAGCCAGCTCTATCATTTGTTATATAAAGGATCTTATAGAAGTCTCTTCTCTAAGCCTCAGTGTTCTCATGTGGATATTGAGGATAGCAATTCTTATATTAAAGGACTGATGTGAGAATTCGTTAAAGATATATTCATTCTACAAATTTTTTTTAAATTATTTATTTATTTATTTATTTGACAGAGAGAGACACAGCGAAAGAGGGAACACAAGCAGGGGGAGAGGGAGAGGGAGAAGCAGACTCCCCGCTGAGCAGGGAGCCTGATACGGGGCTCGATCCCAGGACCCTGGGATCATGACCTGAGCTGAAGGCAGACGCTTAACGACTGAGCCACCCAGGCGCCCCTCTACAAATATTTTTAAACATCTATAGGAATTGAACCAAGAGAAGAGGATGTAGCTGTGAGCAAGATGAGAATGTCCTTCCACTCCTTCTGGGTCTCTAACCTCAGGGCTTCCATAAGCAAAGACAATCGTGCTAAGTGTTGTGGAAGAAACAGCGAGCATGTTTTAAGAATCCATAGCATGACATCCACATAGTCTGGGTCGTGGAAAGAAATTGGCACAATATACTAGGTCAAGGAAAATGTCCAATGGCTAAGATAGGAAATCCTTTATTCACCTGTTCCTGGACATTTTGGCTGGGTGCTGAAAAATGCAGAGTAGATAGTTAGACAGAGAAGGTTCTGGGGACAGGGGAGAAGGGAGAGCAGGAAGCCTGAAGAAAGTTCTGAAAAACTCAAACAAGCCCAGGAAGACTCTAAGGAAAGACGTGCAGGTCAGCCTTGGCCTGAATGTGGAGGGCCTCATGGGCCTGACAAGAAGTATATTACTGGGGCGCCTAGGGGGCTCAGTCATTAAGCATCTGCCTTCGGCTCAGGTCACGATCTCAGGGTCCTGGGATCGAGCCCCTCATCCAGCTCCTTGCTCCGCGGGAAGCCTGCTTCTCCCTCTCCCCCTGCTTGTGTTCCCTTTCTCGCTGTGTCTCTCTCCGTCAAATAAATAAATAAAATTAAAAAAAAAAAAGAGTACATTAGTAAGTGCTGGATTTGTGGTATGTTCTCAATAAACAGTAACTATATCATTCAAAAAACATGCATTAATTGGCTTCTAAGAAGTAGGCAGTGTTCTTATTAGTAACTACTTTAGAACTGACGTTTTTAACTTTTTTTTTCTGTAAGACATCTAGCAGAACCTCCCCTCTGTGAATATAATCCGTAAATGTAGATTTGTGGCCTGAAATCAGAGTGTCCTCAGGCAAACAGCAACTTTCTTATTTTTATTATTTTACATTTTATATAGGCCAATGTCTCCACTACCCGCATGGGACACTTAAGTCTAATTGTCGATATAAGCAGTTAAACTGACTTGCTCCCCAAAAGGACAGGAAAATGCCAGTCACCCCAGGCAAGAGCTTTTGGAAGCTTGGCAGCTTTGAAATGCCTCATTTTGAATAAGCAGGGCACTTTTCTGGAAAGATTTGAGGCCACGTTATGTAACTTGCAATTAGTGGCTTCCCACAAATTACATATATCAGTCCAGCGAGTACAATCTCCCTCAAGTGCTTTGTTGACTGGCTCACGGGATTGCACGTCATTGTCGTTCAGGGGTCAGACACATTTTTCCTTCTCCTCTATCTTCTCCCCCACTTAGATACACAACCCAGGTGCGAACCCCAGGCCGCCCTACCTGGGTCCTTACAAGGCCCTCAACTAGGGACACACAAAAGCAATGTCACATGTTGCCTTGAAGAGATCTTTTATTTTCTCGGCAGGAGTATTTTTCCATTTTGTTTTCAGTATGTGGGTGACACCTAACCTACACCGGTTTATCACCTTCATGATAGTAAATAAAAGATGCTCAGGAACAATAAAAACATATTTGTAGCAGTTAAATATGACAGTTGCCAGGACTGAGCCAAATCGATTTTTCCACAGACCATAAAAGCAAAGTTAGCAAGGAGATGGGAGAGGCCGATTTCTTAAGGCAGAAAACACTTTCAGTGGCACCAATGCCTAATCAGACATGGTGAATGATTTTGAACCACTCAATGATTTTGTCAAAGGCTCTTTGCCGCTGCTAAACAGGTTTTGGGGAGACGCTGCCTTCTGGCAAAGGCAACGTGTGTTTGGTTGTTTTGGAGACACGGCGGGCTGAAGTCAGCGTTTGGACGGAAGCTGACCGGGTTGCGATGTCATGGTTAAGACCCAAAGGGAGGCTGTCCAGCTCGTACCTGTCAGCTGGGAACCGATTCAAGCACAGTGCAGGGCTGGCTATATGTACAACAATGTTTCACTATAAAAAAAAAAAAAAAATAGAGCGATAGGATAGATATTTAGGAGTCTTAGACTCTGCCAAGCTTGGCCCATTTCCAGCTCTCGGACACTGGCCGGATCACCTGGATGCTCTAGGTTTCTATTTCCTGATCAGTCAAATGAAGGAATTAGGTGGATAATCTGTAAAAAAAAAAAAAAAAGTGGTTTCTGATCATAAAACCGCACATTTCTGGATTCACATCCAGATCATTCTTTAATTCTATATCCCAGGACAGCACTATTGAATACCTGGACCTTAATCTCGGAGTAACAACAATAATGCATGTTTTCTAATAAATTTTGACATTTCATGTAGACACTACATGTGAAAATCTCCAGCAAAGGGCCAGACACATAGTGAATTTCAATATGTGTGCAGGAGCCTTGCTAACAATGACTTGGAAAAGAAAATAATTTGTCTTGAAAATAGCTTCTGGGTGCCAGGCAGACCCTCTCAAGCAAATGATTTCTCAGATTTGAACAGATTAGCAGAGATGAGCGGGATCTGAATAAAGAAGAGAAGCTAAGGTTTAAAACAGCCTTTGCAGCCGCCTGGTAGCCCTCAGAAGCAGCGGGATGGCCATGACGAGGCAAGTTTGTAAGACAACTACACTAGGATGAGAGAAATTGAGCTCAGGACCCATAGGGTGCAAGATCTGTCAACACCATCTCGACATTGTGTAGGGTTTGAACTTCTGATCTCCTTCCAGAGGCACCCAGCAAAGAGCCTAGAAGGCCCGGGGACTGAGGTCAAACATTGTGGCAGAGAAAATAGCTTTCCCTCAAAAATGCACACTCCTTCCATGCTGTGGAGTAAGTGCAAGAACAAGACTGCCCACCTAGGGTCCGCACTCACACTTCCCACTTCCGTATCCACATCCGGCCATGTGACCTGCCCTCACCAATGACACATGCATAGAAGTGGTGGGTAGCACTTCCGGGCTGAGTTCTTAAGCAATGAAAGTCACCTTCTGCCTTCTTCTCTTTCTGTGCGTCAGCTGCCAGACGCAGATGTACCAGGGCCTTAGGAAAAAGGTGAAAGTCCGCATGAGAGGGGCCTGAGGTCACCAAGTTCCCCACATCCAGGAAAGCTGTCTTTGAAACAGGAATACCCATGTTGCACTCTGACATGAGTGAGAAATATATTTCTATTATATTAGGTGACAGAATGTCATAGCTTATCGGTTGTGCTAGCAGGAAGGATGTCTTGCTGTGGCAACATGGGGAGACCTTGAAAACATATGCTTAGTAAAAATTTTTTTTTTATTTATTTATTTGAGACAGAGAGAATGAGAGAGAGAGAGCACATGAGAGGGGGGAGGGTCAGAGGGAGAAGCAGACTCCCTGCCGAGCAGGGAGCCCGATGCGGGACTCGATCCAGGGACTCCAGGATCATGACCTGAGCCGAAGGCAGTGGCTTAACCAACTGAGCCACCCAGGTGCCCCATATGCTTAGTAAAAAAAAGAGAAAAAGCCTTATGTAAAGGAGTTATAGACTACATTAGTAGATTCACATGATGTTCTAAAACAGGGAGAACTAATGGCAAAATATCAGAAAGCTTGTTGCCTCTAGAGGGGTGGGGTGAGGTTTGACTGGAAGGAGCATGGGGAAATTTTCTGGGAGGATCTTTATGTTCTCTTTCTTGACAGGGGTTTAGGTTCCACAAGTGTATGCATTTTCCAAAGTTAGCAAATATTCAGTTAAGATTTGTGCACTTTTTGTACATAAATGTCACACCCCCAAACAACTATAAACAAATATTGAACTCCAGTTAATGATAGGTATGCTGTAAAACTTGAAGGAAAGATTTATGAATGTCTACTTGGGAATGCGTCAAAGGTAAGATGAATCACATATAGTTCATAGATAAACCACTGAAACTGAGAGAGGTTGACAGAAATAGTCTAACCTTCACTGTAAGAATACATCGGGTGGGATTTGAACCCAGTTCTATCTCCTTCCAAATCTTTGCTCCGTCCACTCAGTACTGGAATTAATGGGTAGAAAATCTAAATGACTTGATATGACTCACTATGAGAAGAAAAATTCAGAGGGAGGGAAAGAGACTGTGCATAGTTAGAATTCTATAGAAAAACCCGGTAAAAATCATAAAGAGTTTCAACGATAGACTGCTAATTAGCTCTAATGCTTATATCTAACATGGGCTTTTCTGAGGGCTGTGACATTCATGGATGACTAATTAACCTGTGCATCAAATCCATTCCATTTGCTGTCATGACACAGCCAATCAAGACGAGCTTACTGTTTGCTCATTTGGAAAATGATTAGGATTCCCATTTAGACTTAATTACAGTGCAAAGGTTGACAATTATCTTCTCTATAGAAGCATCAGATGCTTCAATATCCCAGTGAACATGTGCCTATAATTATGTACATAATTTGTCTGGCAGAAAATGTAACCCAGTCATTACCTGGATCTTATGCCTATAATTAGAGATCATAAAAATACCAAATGGGAAAAGCGGGTTGGTGGGATGTTCAGCCCGTTATAACATAAGAATCTGTGGGGAGCTATTAGCAGAGTCTCAGTAGCAACCAACATCTCTTGGATTGCTGCCCTCTGGAAAAGGTAATTAAGAGGTGTGAGAAAAGGGGAAAATGGCAGAGTGAGAAAGCACAGCACAATTCCTTTTCCAGGTCTTGACTGCAATCATTAAAAGTCCCATAGGCACCCAGATTCAACACAACTAAAACCAAATTCATTAACCAACCCTTGCCCCACCATACCTACTCTTCCTCTTTGTTTGCTGCCTTAGATAATGACTAGTAATTCTAGAGCTATCTGTAACCATTGCTACCTAATTCCATCCTTCCAGTCAAAGAGATGGAATTCCAGTCATTGAATGTTCCTGATGGCATCCGCTCCTCTCCGTGACATGACTCTTCCATACTTCTGCTTTTGTCACTGTTGAAGGCTTAGTTGCAAGAGAAAGGAGATATGGTTCAGCCTTCCTCCAGCCCCTCCTCTCGGATGTTCCCCTTCTACATTTTCTTCACTATGACCATCTCTAGTCAAAAAGCAAATTATGGGAGGCAGGCGAAGATGGCGGAGGAGTAGGAAACCTGGATTTCGTCTCCTCTCAGGAATTCAGCTGGATAGGGATCAAACCATTCTGAACACCTACAAACTCAACAGGAGATCGAAGAAAAGAAGAGCAACAACTCTCTCATCAGAAAAGCGACCACTTTCTGGAAGGTAGGACGTGCAGAGAAGTGAATCCGAGGCGATATTCGGGAGGATAGACGGCGGGGGAGGGGCCTCCGTCGGCCGCTTCTGGCAAGTGATAGAGCCGCGGAGCACAAAATCGGAACTTTTAAAAGTCTGCTCCGCTGAGGGACGTCACTCTGGTGGCTAAGCGGGGGGTGGAACCCTCCGGGACAGTGTGGTCCCAGGACCCACGGGTCACAGAAAGACCGGGGGTGCCTGAGTGTGGCAGAGCTCCCAGGTATCGGAGCAGGGAAGCCGGCTGCAGAGGCGGAGCCCAGGCGCGGGCTCTCAGCTCGGGGTTGCCATAAACCGTGATCCGCGGCACAGTCGGGCCACTGCTCCTCCAGCAGGGACCCAACAAGCGGCAGATCCGGGGAGACTCACCTTCCTCCCCCGGGAGGAGCCGCGCGGGAGTGCGCCACAGGGATCTGCTGGGTTTGGAGACTCCACCCGGGGTCGGGGGCCAGAGATAGAAACGCGCGGTCACAGGCCGGGTGAGCACGGAGTGCGGCCGGAGACCGGGGAGACGGGAGTGACTGACGGCTTTTCTCTGGGGGCTCACTGAGGAGCGGGGCCCGAGTTCTCGGGTCCTCCGGGGAGGAGATTGGGAGGCCGCCATTTTCACTCTCCGCCTCCAAAGCTGTACGGAAAGCTCACAGGGAACAAAAGCCCCGGAGAGCAAACCCGAGCAGATTACTTAGCCGGGAGGGGCAAGGGTGGAGCAATACCACCTCTGGCAGAGACATTTGGAAACCACGGCAACAGGCCCCTCCCCAGAAGATCAGCGAGAACAGCCAGCCAAGACCAAGTTTACCGATCAATGAGAATGGCAGAACTCCAGCGCTAGGGGAATACTGCACATAGAATTCATGGCTTTTTCACCATGATTCTTTAGTCTTTCAAAGTTAATTTTTTTTTAACTGTCTTTTTTTCTTTTTTTTTGAATTTTTCTTTTTCCCTTTTTCAACCAACATCTTATCAATCCCTTTTTTTAAAAAACGTTTTTATTTTTCATTTTTAGAGTCATATTCTATCCCTTCATAGTAGTTACCCATATTTTTGGCATATATATATAAGTTGTTCTCCCTTTAAAATTTTGAGATAGTTTCTTCTAACAGATTAAAATATACCCTAAATCTCTAGTATATGGTTTTTTCTACTCCCCTGCCTGATCACATTCTCTCCCTTTTTTTTCTTTTTTCTCTTTTTTTAAATCCTCTTCTTTCTCTTTACAAACAACTTCTTATCAAGACCTTTTATAAAATTTTTTATAATTTCCATCTTTACAGTCATATTCCATCCCTTCATCATATCAACCCTTATTTTTGTATATATATAAGTTTTTCTTTCTTTAAAATTTTGGGAGGCACTTTCTTCTAACAGACCCCAAATCTAGTGTGTGGCACTGATCTATATACCAGCCTGATCATATTTGATCACATTCTGGTTTTTTTTTTGTTGTTGTTGTTGTTGTTTTGTTTTGTTTGTTTTTGTTTGTTTTTATCTTTTTCTGTTTCTTTTTTTTTCTTTTTCTTTTTTCTCTCTTTCCGATTCTTTTTCCACTGCTTCAGGTCTTTTCTGATTTGTTTAGAGTATATTTTCTGGGGACGTTGTTACTCTGCTAGCATTCTGTTCTCTCATTAATCTATTCTCCTCTGCACAAAATGACAAGATGGAAAAAATCACCTCAACAAAAAGAACAAGAGGTAGTACTGACTGCCAGGGACCTACTCAATACGGACATTAGTACGATGTCAGATCTAGAGTTCAGAATCATCACTTTAAAGATACTAGCTGGGCTTGAAAAAAATATGGAAGTTATTAGAGAAACCCTTTCTGGAGAAGTAAAAGAACTAAAATCTAACCAAGTAGAAATCAAAAAGGCTATCAAAATGGGTGCAATCAAAAATGGGGGCGCTAACTGCTAGGATAAATGAGGCAGAAGAGAGAATCAGTAATATAGAAGACCAAATGATGGAAAATAAAGAAGCTGAGAAAAAGAGAGATAAACAACTACTGGATCACGAGGGCAGAATTCGAGAGATAAGCGATACCATAAGACGAAACAAGATTAGAATAATTGGGATCCCAGAAGAAGAAGAAAGAGAGAGAGGGGCAGAAGGTATAATGGAGCAAATTATAGCAGAGAACTTCCCTAATTTGGGGAAGGAAACAGGCATCAAAATCCAGGAAGCACAGAGAACCCCTCTCAAAATCAATAAAAATAGGTCAACATCTAATAGTAAAACTTATGAGTCTCAGAGACAAAGAGAAAATCCTGAAAGCAGCTCGGGAGAAGAGATATGTAACCTACAAGGGTAGAAACATTAGATTGGCAACAGACCTATCCACAGAGACCTGGCAGGCCAGAAAGGACTGGCAGGATATATTCAGAACACTAAATGAGAAAAATATGCAGCCAAGAATACTATATCCAGCTAGGCTGTCATTGAAAATTGAAGGAGAGATAAAAAGCTTCCAGGACAAACAAAAACTAAAGGAATTTGCAAACACAAAACCAGCCCTACAAGAAATC
>NC_058411.1:131140475-131174745 GCF_002201575.2 Neomonachus schauinslandi | reverse complement strand
AAAGACAGTCTCTTCAACAAATGGTGTTGGGAAAATTGGATAGCCACATGCAGAAGAATGAAACTGGACCATTTCCTTACACCACACACAAAAATAGACTCCAAATGGTTGAAAGACCTCAATGTGAGACAGGAGTCCATCAAAATCCTAAAGGAGAACACAGGCAGCAACCTCTTTGACCTCAGCCAAAGCAACTTCTTCCTAGAAACATCGCCGAAGGCAAGGGAAGCAAGGGCAAAAATGAACTATTGGGATTTCATCAAGATAAAAAGCTTTTGCAAAGCAAAGGAAACAGTGAACAAAACCAAAAGACAACCGACAGAGTGGGAGAAGATATTTGCAAATGACATATCAGATAAAGGGCTAGTATCCAAAATCTATAAAGAACTCATCAAACTCAACATCCAAAGAACAAAGAATCCAATCAAGAAATGGGCAGAAGACATGAACAGACATTTTTCCAAAGAAGACATCCAAATGGCCAACAGACACATGAAAAAGTGCTCAATATCGCTCGGCATCAGGGAAATCCAAATCAAAACCTCAATGAGATACCACCTCACACCAGTCAGAATGGCTAAAATGAACAAGTCAGGAAACGACAGATATTGGTGGGGATGCAGAGAAAGGGGAACCCTCCTACACTGTTGGTGGGAATGCAAGCTGGTGTAGCCACTCTCGAAAACAGTATGGAGGTTCCTCAGAAAGTTGAAAATAGAGCTACCATACGATCCAGCAATTGCACTACTGGGTATTTACCCCAAAGATACAAAAGTAGGGATCCGATAGGGTACGTGCACCCTGATGTTTATAGCAGCAATGTCCACAATAGCCAAACTGTGGAAAGAGCCAAGATGTCCATCGACAGATGAATGGATAAAGAAGAGGTGGTATATATATACAATGGAATATTATGCAGCCATCAAAAGGAATGAGATCTTGCCATTTGCAACGACGTGGATGGAACTGGAGGGTGTTATGTTGAGTGAAATAAGTCAAACAGAGAAAGACATGTATCATATGATCTCACTGATATGAGGAATTCTTAATTGCAGGAAACAAACTGAGGGTTGCTGGAGTGGGGGGTGGGGTGGGAGGGATGGGGTGACTGGGTGATAGACAGTGGGGAGGGTATGTGCTCTGGTAAGTGCTGTGAAGTGTGCAAGACTGTTGAATCTCAGATCTGTACCTCTGAAACAAATAATGCAATATATGTTAAGAAAAAAAAAAAGAAGAAGAAGAAGAAGGTAGCAGGAGGGGAAGAATGAAGCAGTGGAAATCAGAGGGGTAGACGAACCATGAGAGATGATGGACTCTGAAAAACAAACTGAGGGTTCTAGAGGGGAGGGGGGTGGGAGGATGGGTTAGCCTGGTTGTGGGTATTGTGTAGGGCACATTCTGCATGGAGCACTGGGTGTTATATGCAAACAATGAATCATGGAACACTACATCTAAAACTAATGATGTAATGTATGGGGATTAACATAAGAATAAAAAAATTTGAAAACAAACAAACAAACAAAAAATAACAACAACAACAAAAAAGCAAATTATGTCACTCTGCCTTCAGAAGATTTAAGAATGTCCACCTTTTTCCTAAACAGCAGCGATCAGGGCACACCAAGAATTTTACATTTTGGATTCTCTGCCAGCTTATCCTTTCCTGTCCTACTCTTCAATTTAGGTAGCTTCAGTAGATGACTTATACTGAATATGGAATGAAATATGCCGATTATTTCAGTTATCACTCATAGCCTAGCTGACTACTACAAAACTGAGTTTGCTATTTCCTCCTCTTGAAATGCCAATCACGCCTCTACGCAACTCCTGCTTGTCTTTTAAGGCTAACTTTCATGCCAGTTGCTCAACTTTGCTGCACATTCTCTAAAGAAAACCAATTTCTCTCTCCACAATACCTCTATAGGGTTTGGCTCAACCCTCTTTTATTCTAAATTGGAATATCATTGTCTATGTCTTGCATATTTATCTCTCTGGCCAGAAGGTAGGTGTGAGACAATGTCTTATTTATTTTATAATCCCTTTATATAGCACAGAGCCTGGTACATGGTAGGTTCTGAATACATGTTCTATTGATCATGAAATTGATTCACTGAAGGAATAAATAAATGGTTCTATAATAGATGTATCCGTATGCTTGGTGTACTCTCTAGAACAAGTTTAATACCTGTGGTTGCCAGCCTCCAAGAGATACACCAATGATCTCCATCTTCTACTCTTCACACTCTTTGTAGTCCTTTTCTACATTCTACTGGACCTAGTCTATATGTCCATTAGAATATGACAGAAGCATGATATTACACTTCTGAGAATGGGTTATAAAAGACCCTGCAGCTTCCATGTCTCTGTCTCTCAGTCTCTCTGCCTTTCTTTCTCTCTGTCTCTCTCTCCACTCACCCTATTAGAAACCAGTTGTTATGTTGTGAGCAGTCCTATGGAAGGACTCACAGGGGAAAGAATTGAGGCCTCCTACAAACAGTCACTTGAGTGAGCTTGCAACTCACTTCAAACAGCTGAGCCTCTAGGTGACTGCGGCCCCAAGGGTCAGCTTGACAAAAACTTCATGAGACTTAGGGATGGAGAACCAGAACCACCCAGGTCAGCTGCTCCCAGATTCCTGGACCTCATATGAAATAATAAGTGTGTGTTACAAAAGCTGTTATTTTTTGGAATAATTTTTTTTTATGTAGCAATAGATAACTGACATACTTCCTAATAAATTTTTGTGGATGTTATTAAAAGTAGTAAGAAGGAAGTGGTTTCTTTCCTCATTTTCAATTTTTAGCCAAAGGATTTTGTTGGTACTGGGATAGACACCTGGATGGTAGTTTCTATTTGAAGCTGAACACCTGGGCTTTGTCTCCATCACAAAGAACCTCTCAGATACAATGAAGAGGCAGTAATGATCTCACTTCTTGGAGTGAATATTTGTGCTAATTAGCAGCATGTTAAAGTATAGTATGTCAAGCAATAAACTATTTGTACTTAATCTTCCAACACGTTTTTTAATAGAAAAAATGTAATGCCAAGGAAACAAATGTTAAACTACTACATATCTGGTCAGACCTTACAAAGTAGCCTTATTTTCCTAGCTTTGTATTTCAATGTCTAATTTTTAACTAATAAAATTACTGATTATTTTGGTTGAAAGTAAGATCCTTCATTTTGTTTCAACAATATTGGAACATGAAAAAAACATATGCTACTATCTGGAAGAGACCTTATTTATGCACTTCTAAGAAATTCAGGAAGAGCTTTTTAAAAGGCAGCATCATTCAGGATTCTACAATTTTTATATTCAAATATGCTTCCATGAAAGTGTTTATATTTATCATAACTGAGAAAATGTCATAAGTTACAGACATAACAAACATTGTTTGTACTAATTTAATAATTCTTTGGTTTACACTAACCTGTTCATCCTGATTCAGCCACTCACCAAACATTTATGAAATGTCAACTATTAACTGGTCAATAGTTTTAATATTGTTAGAATTTGGGATACAAGAAACTCAAATTATGGACTTCCAGCATGAACAGACATCTCTAGTTAGAACTTTTCCTTTTCCTCCTCTCCTCTGAAATCATGTGAAAGACACACACACACACACACACACACACACACCTCAAAGAAAACAAAGAAGACCCTTGCACAGTGTGTTCAGTAAAACTAGGAGACAAATATAATTCCTAGACCTCAAAATATTTCTAAGGATTGTGAAAAGCAGCTGGCACTGAGCAGAAGCCATACCTGAAAAGCAGAATAACAAAGTATTGGGAGAGATCTCAGTGGTAAGAATCCTCGGTATTGGTCTTAGAAAGTAACAACATAAACATACTTCCTAAAGGAAGCACAAAACCCTGAGGTGCAAAACCTGGATCTCTTATTTGCAATATTAGGAGGAAGAGCTGGGTGAATTGGGCTGATGAAAAATCTTGTGTGGGCCCCATTTGGTTCAAAGAAGCCTAGGCAGCAGAGTGACTTGAAAAGTAGATTGGTCATATTTGCTAGAAATTCATAACGCAAAGAAGAGAGCCTTTGAATTATGAAACCAACTACACCAGAATAGCATCTTGGTTCCTTCCTATAAGAAACCTTACAAAGATCTTGCCCACAAAATACAATTTATTCAGTGATGAATAATCAAAGGAGCTAACACAACATGGATACAGAGATTTAAAAGGAAATAAAAAGGAGGAAAAGGGAAATATTAATGATAGACTAAAAACACAGATGTGTGTGTGCATGTGCACACACACACACACATTTGTCATGGAATAGATAAAAATTATAGCCAAATAAATGTGACACAAATTTTAAAATCCTAAAAAATTGCAACCTTTCTATGGAAAACCATGAAGCCAAAATGAAAGAATTCAGAGAAGAGATGGTAAGGGTAGCAGAAGAATATGAAATGTAGGCTAGAAAATTTCAGAAATGAAATAAATGAAAAAAATAAAACCATTACAAAAATCAAGACAAAGTAAAAGTGCATATAAAATAGACTAAATGCAGAAGAAGTCACAGTAAAGACGTAAGAAGATAGAAATGAGAAATCAAACAAAAAAGGAAATAAATGTTTAGAAAGAGAATAATAGACTATATGATACAAAGGAATCTAACATGCATATCATTTAAGTCCTGGAAGAAGACTATCAAACTTTGAATGACAAAAATACTAAATATATAATTCAAATATACCTCCTGATACATAAAGGCTATGAACCTACATATTTAAAGGGCTCACAATATACCAGAGAAGAGTTAATACTAATAGAATATTTGATACTGTGATATACTCCAAGGACACCATTGATCTTCTCAATAAAAGGAACAATTTCTTTAGAAAACAAAGCAAAAAGGATCGAGGAAGTCATTTACGAGAGGAAACAAAAATTAAGCTGACTTCAGATTTATCCCAAGCAATATTCATTGACAGAAAACATCGGGGCAATGTCTACAAGATCCTTAAGGAAAGAAAGTGTAAGGCAAGGACTTTATACCCAACCAAGCTTTCTTTATGTGTCCAGTTCACAGGCAGTTTTCAACATGGGGAATTTCAGAAAATACTTACTCATGAGCCCTTCTTGACAAAAGTAATAGAAAGAAATTTTATGAACCAAGAAAAGACTAGGGAGGTGAAAGAAAAAAAAAAAAAAACAGAGGTGGCCAATATGTTCAATGCATTTGAATGGAAAGGAAGATTCAAACAGGTGCATATGAGAGTACAAGAACAGAATGTACATGTCTATATCCTGCCAACTTAGACACAATCCAACAGGAACAAACTGGAAAGGAAAGGAAGGTGAGAGGTACAATAAGTTCACTGACTACTTCATCAATAATAGCTGGGGTAGATATCATTTTATCTAAAGCTGCTAGAACATGTAAGAGAAATTAAGTGTATTAAAATTTATTATTGCTCATAGCAAGTACTAATTTTTACTATCCAAGGAAACAGAAGAATATTAGTAAGATAATTGAATTTGTCTGTTCTTCCATAATAAAGTAGACAAAAATTAAGCAAAAGTATAGGATATCTAAATTATAAATATAAATTATATATATATATATGTATTTTAGAGAGAGAGTGCATGTTCACTAGCAGGGGGGAGGGACAGAAGGAGAGAGAGAATCTCAAGCAGGCTCGATGCTTAGCACGGAGCCTGATGTGGGGCTCGATCTCATGGCCCTGAGATCATGACTTGAGCCAAAATCAAGAGTTGGACGCTTAACCAACTAAGCCACCCAGGTGCCCCTATATAGCCTAATTTTAAAAGTAGACTTGGTCACTATTTATCAGACTTTGTACAGTAAAATGGAACACATCTTGCTGATAATCATATACAAAAATTGGCTATATATGAAGTTATCAAGTAAACCACAGTAAAATCTAAATAATAAATATGCAGACAGCAATATGTCATTACAATTTCAATAAAGCCATTAAGTACAATAAAAAAATAAATATTTCTGCCACCTTAGAAATTTACAAATGATATCTTAATAAATTCTTGGTACCAAGAAAATGTACAGTGCAGAATTTCAGCCTATCCAAAAAATTATAAAAATCAAAAGAGCATGTGAGAGACAACTAGCACTCAGAAAACTCATATGCTTTGCTGTTTTTATCACTAAATATGAAAGGCAACATCTGAAGTAAGAAGTTAGAAAAGACAACAAAATGAGCTTAAGGAAAGCAGAAGGGACCAATAAAGATAAATTAAGAAATTTAATTGTTAGAAATCAGTCTTAAAAATAAGTAAAACTAGGGGCACCTGGTTGGCTCAGTCAGGAGTCTGACTCAGCTTGGGTCATGATCCCAGCATCCTGGGATCAAGTCCCACATCAGGCTCCCTGCTCAGCGAGGAACCTGCTTCTTCCTCTCCCTCTTCCCCTCTCCATCCCTCCCACCCCACTCATGCGGACACTCATGTGCATGCATGATCTCTTTCTCTCAAATAAATAAATAAAATCTTAAAAAATACGTAAAACTAGTAATCCACAAGTTGATTCTAATCAATTATTCACTAACCAATAAAGACAGAAAGAAAATGTAAGAACACAAAATAAAAATTTCAGGATAAGTAACAAAAGGAGCAGGAGAAATTAAGTGAACCATAAAAATGATGCTACTCAACTTTATGCAAATCGATTTTAAAATCGTGATATGGAAAATTTTTAGTGAAATTAGTAAAGCATAAGAAGCTCAGTTACCAAAAGAGACACAGAAAAAGATGCTAAACAACTACTCTGGGGAAAAAAAAAAATCACTGAGGAAATTATACCAACCTTTAAAGTGTAGATAATTACATTATTTAAATTATTCTATAGTCATAGGCAAAGAAGGAGAATTTCCAAATACTTCCTATGAAATGAACATTTCATTTTTACCATAGCCTGAAAAAGTTTACTCACATACTAAGCAAACTACAGACCCAATCCTTCTTATGCATATCATAAATCATATCCTAAAATATCGCTTCAAAAAATAAAATATGTAAAACTAGCATGCTTTGTTATTAACATAAATATTAACAGATTTGACCAACATATTTTAAATTATAATGATCAAGTAGAGATTATTGCAGCCATATAAGGAGAACATAACATGAAATCAAGAGTCCCTATCTAGTCTACAGTTCATTGCTAAAACTTTGACTTGTGGCTCTTAGCTAACTTGTATTCAGTAATAACAATGAGCCAAGCATTGTTTTAAGCTCTTTACATCTACTAACTCATTTTATCCTTAAAGACATTCATTGCCTCATTTTATAGATGTGGAAGGGAAAGCATACTTTTAAGTAACTTGCCCAAGGTCACACAGTTAGTAATTGCTGGAGCTGGAACAAGATCCCAAGTGGTCTGGCACCAAAGACGATAATCTTACTCATTTTACACTTCTCCAGGACCTGAATATATTTTTCTAATTTCCTAATGCTTATGTTACATTCAACATACTGAGCCAGAAATGAGTATGGTTATTATATCACTTCAAAAGAGAGGCTGGTTATGTTTCTGAAGCATCTCGGAGGCCATGTATGGTCTCAGGGGTGATAATTCATGCAAAGCCCTTAACACATGGATGGCCATAGCAAGTCCTCATCAGCTTTGGTTGCCATTAGGATTGTCAGGGAAGGATGGAGGGATGGATGTTTCCCTTTCTGTTCATGGTGCATGGTATCACGAGTGACCCCACAACCCCTGACTAGTAGCCAGTAAGATGCCTTTTACATTGGTTCCAAGGTCCTTATTTCCTTATATTGAGTCTGATCCTCTTCTTCACTCCTCAAAACACTCAGGTGTTTAGAAAATTAATAGTTAAGAAAATATGGTATATATTTACAATGGAATATTACTTAGCCTTAGAAAAGAAGGAAATCCTGCCTTTTGTGACAAACACAGATGAACAGGGAGGACATGCTAAGTGAAATAAGCCAGACACAGAAAGACAGATATTGCATGATTCTATTTTATATGAAGTTTCTAAAATAGTTAAATGCACAGAAGCGTAGAGTAGACTGGTGGTTGCCACGGGCAGTGGCGGGGGGTGGGTGGATAGAAGAATATTGGTAATGGGGTGCAAAGTTTCAGTTATGCAAGATCAATGAGTTCTGGAGATCTAATGGACACCAATATGACTATAGTTAATACTGTATTGTACACATGAAATTTCTAAGAGGGTAGATCTTAAGTGCTCTCACCACAGATAAAGGGACTGAGGTGATGGGTATGTTAATTAGCTTGATCATGGTAATCACATCACACACCTGTATCAAAACATCAAGTTGTACACCTTAAATATACACAATTCTTATTTGTCAATTACACCTCTGTAAGGATGGAAAAAATAGAATTATTCTGCTAAGTAGAGGACAACTCCATAGTAACTGTGTTTTGTAAGTTCAGAGATGCATGTGCTTTACTTGCAGGATAAACCTGTGCAATCTGAAAAGGCCAGAGGCTCAGAATCATCATAAACAACGACAACAAAAACAAAACCCACTCACAAATAGAGCGGGAGTAAGCAATAGCACTGAGTGAACCCTGTGCGTCCAAGGCTTCGCTGAGGGAGGGCATTTTTTCTGTACTGATCACCCTCTAGGGACTCGTACAGCCTCATTCCAAATCTCCTCATTTTTCTACCGGTGAATGTTAGCATGAGGAGCGACAGAACAAGATTTCCAAATGAGAAGTTGTTAATCCTTTGTTTTTACACAGGCTCTTGACGTTAATACCAGGAGGTATCAACTGCACCCTGTCATTTGTATGCATGTCAGCTTTGTAATATTACTTAGCGCTAATAGATTAGGATTTCAGGGCATTCCGCATTGGCAGTATTCCTAGGAGGAGGGGAAGGACAGGCGAGCATCTTCACTCGCAGGAAAAGAAGCTAATTCATGGTTCTGCCTCCTGCCTCTAGCGAAGAGTAAGCTCCATCAAGTGTCTCTGATTACAAGGCACCATGTGATTTCTTAGTAAATAGCAATTAGTGGTGACAGTGAATGCTAATGCCATGTGAAAATAAATTGAGAGGGCCAGCCCAGGACTTTGGAGGATCGAAACTCCCTCTTGGTATGAGACAGAATGCTCAGCAGCTTAAACAATCACATGGGTTCCAAAGTTTTATTTTATACATATATATAGGGATTTCTCACACTGTGATCAAGGACCAATTCTATTTTTTTCCCCCCAGTACTTTTGTAAACTGCAATAAAATAAATTCCTAAAAATAAACCGAAATAAAAAGCAGACATTCAGGGGCACCTGGGTGACTCAGGCAGTTGGGCATCTGCCTTCGGCTCAGGTCATGATCTCGGGGTCCTGGGATGGAGCCCCACGTGGAGTTCTACACTCAGCAGGGAGTCTGCTTGAGATTCTCTCTCTCCTTCTGCCTCTGCCCATCATTTTTAAAGATTTAAAATCTAAATCTTTTTTAAAAAGCAGACATTCAAAGTATATGTTCATTTAAATAATTTGATTTAACAAATATATATATATGTATAATGTGTGTATACATAGTGTGTGTGTCAACACACACAGGTTCCAGCTTTGATTAACTAATAATAAAAGTTAAAGATCAAAGGAGCCTCTTTACTTTTCCACCATTAACTTAATCTCCAAATAGAAACCATCCTCCTTCTTCAAACAGGTGGAGAAAGCAGTATGAAAAGGTGGTTCACAGTATGACATTAGGAGTCAGGCTGACAAGGCTCCACCCCCTGCTCTGAGAGCATAGATAAATTACTTGATGTGGCTAAGCCTCAGTTGTCTCTCCTGTGAAATGGGGATAATCAAGCACATTGCCCTTAGGGTTGCTGAAAAAAACATATGAAATACTGTATTGGGAGGAGGGCATCCCCATGTGTAATCTGGTCTTGTTTTTACCAATCCATGATGAGCTGAATACAAACACTGCAAATACTCAGAAATTTGAATGACGATTTGACCAAGTAATTTTATGTTGGTTCAATCAAATAATTTTTTAAATGAGCAATGTATTTTGAGTGTCACCTTTTTGTTTCAGTTTTTTTTTTTTTAGGAGTTCATTTGTATTATAGTTTATAAGAGTATTGGGGGCAAAAAAAAAAAAACCCCAACAGAAATTGGCCCTTGACCAGTTTGAGAAGGCCGTGACACAGATCCTGATCCACTGTAAACTCTCAATAAGTGTTGGCTGTTGTTATTTTATTGTTACTATTATTATTCATAGCTACAGGTGCGTTCTCATACAGCTCTAAGTTTACCAGGAACCACAACATCAGAGATATCCTTTGTGCCTGTTCAACATTTTTTGGCCGCCCCATGCAGCCAAAACTTCTTCATTCATAATGGGCATGTCCGTTTAATCCCATAGCTGATTAAAACAAATCCTGGGTGCCCTTAAGACACATGACGTTCTCCGTGTGGGCCTGTGTCTGTATCTCTTCTCTGCTCCTCATAAAGACAGTAGTCATAGTGGATTACGGCCCACCCGAATTGAGCATGACCTCATCTCAAACTGGTCGCATCTGTAAAACCTCTGTACAAATTGAGGACTTGAACATATCCCAATATAAAGTTTAGGGCTTTAACATATCTTTTGGAGAAACGTAATTTAACCCACAACAGTGTTGTGTAGTAGGTATTGAGAATATTCAGTTTTGTGGTGTCTCCTTCTGGTATGGTCTATAGCAAGGGTTAACACATGTTTTCTGTAAAGGGCAAGATCATGAATATTTTAGGCTTTTCGGGTTACATATGTACTCTGTTACATATTCTCCTCCTCCTCCTCTCCTACTTTTTCTCCTCCCCCTCCTCCTTTTTCTTCTTCTTTCAATCCGTAAAAAATGTTAAAAAAAAAGGTGGGGGGGCGCCTGGGTGGCTCAGTCGGTTAAGTGTCTGCCTTCAGCTCAGGTCATGATCTCAGGGTCCTGGGTTGGAGCCCCACCCATGTCAGGTTCCCTGTTCAGCAGGGAGTCTGCAGTTTGCTTCTCTCTCTCCTCCTCTACCCTGGTTCTGCTCTCTCTCTCTCTCTTGCTCTTGCTTGCTCTCTCTTTCAAATAAATAAATAAAAATCTTAAAAAAATATTTTAAAAAAATGAGCTCATCAGTGGCACCGAAACCAGCCACAGACAAGATTTGGCAGGTGAACTATAGTTTTTTGAGCCCTGATCTGCAGCAAGGATCAAATGAAATGCAACGGGGAGGCAGGGAGGGGATGAACAATGCCTGGCAGATATTCAGCGCTCGTGGTGTTGTTTTTCTCAGTTATATCATTACAGTCAACATCTAATCCAAAGGTTGCCAGACAATTCTCATCTTTGTGGCTAATTGGCAGACAATATCCTGTTTAAAGTTTTCAGTGTCCGCCTCCATAACCCAAGTAAGATAAGTTTAAGAGAAAGAAGATCAGGAATAGCATCCCATGTCACACTGGTGTACTCTCCATGGGCCACACTTCAAGTGGCTGTAGGGGACAGAGATGACAGTGGTGGGGAAGTGTATAGATGACACACAGTTTGGGCTTGCTTTAGCCATAGGACCACTTCCAGTATAAAACGCTGCTGAGGGTGCCTGGGTGGCTCAGTTGGTTAAGCGACTGCCTTCGGCTCAGGTCATGATCCTGGAGTCCCGGGATCGAGTCCCACATCGGGCTTCCTGCTCAGCAGGGAGTCTGCTTCTCCCTCTGACCCTCCTCCCTCTCGTGCTCTCTCTCATTCTCTCTCTCGCAAATAAAAATAAATAAATAAATAAATAAAACGCTGCTGGAAGAACCAGCAGACGTTTGAATTCTTTTCTTTTTGATCAGATAGTTTGGGTTCTTGGGTTAACAAGAAGGATGTTCTTCCCCTAAGAGGGAGAACACAGACTTGACTCAGAGCACTTCTGCCACCTTTGGAATAGGTAGTGAATTCTTCTTTTTAAATAGGCCTGTTGATGAGGTGAGGGGAACCAAACCAAACACAACACAACCAACCTTGCCTCTCTGTTTTGGGAGGAGTCCCAGGGAAGACCCAATAACATGGATGTCATTGCAACTAAGTACTGTGTCGTGAGTGGCCTCAACAAATTTTCTAGGGTCAAGTAAGCAGGCTGTCCACCTTCCTGAATGGTCGGTCCCTCAATGGCATCAGGCCCCCTCCTCCTTTTGTCCTGAGACATCATCTCTTTGCTTTGAGAAGAAATAATGCCCATTCATGAATTACTAAACTTGGCAGAGCAGCCTCCTTGGAGAGCCTGGTAATTAAGACAGTTGCTTACTTGGTAGGATGATGCTTATATCCACCTCTAATACCAAGCACTCTAATTACTTTATGAACTTCACCTGAGGTCATATTTCTACATATTTGTTCACTCTGTGGGGCTGAGAGGGTCACTGAGTGATCCTGACACATTTTAATCACCTTGATGAATTGGAATGATGGTGGGTTTTAGAGTCAGGTGAACTGTCTTTGACTCACAGTTCTTGCCACTCGTTGGCAGTGAGATTTGAGGCAAGATTCTTAAGTTTTCTGACTTTCCCTTTTTTTTTTTCTTCCTTTAAATAGGAATGATCATACTTATAGCACTCTTATAAGGATTAAATAAAATTGTATTAACAGTCCTCGGAACATGTTAGGGTCACATTCTTCATTGGAGTTTCCACCTGTGCAGTTAATCGTCAGTATTTGGGTCAGTTTGCCAGATTTAGCAAATAAAAATACAGGATGTGCAGTTAAATTTGAATTTCGGAGAGAAAACACATGATTTTCTAACATAAGGATATCTCAACTTACATGGGCCATACTTACACTAAAAATTACTTGCTGTTTTTCTGAAATTTGCATTTAATGAAGCACCTTGTTTTTTATCCAGCAACTCTAATTTTGAGAGATCTTAGAATTCTCTTTTCAGAGTACCTTTTCGTAGAGTGAGTGACAACTAACAAAGTTATGTTAGAACTCTGAGACCAAGCTTTTCAGTCCTTCTCAGAGTGCCGTGGCAGATTATAATCCTTATATGCTCTAGCTTCTGATACTTGAAACAGGAAAAAATATTCTTTACAAACAGAGCCCCGAAAAGTAGGGGTTGTAAAGACACTGTTATATAGTTTAAAAAGCAGAAGAAAAAAATAACCACTTAGGAATTCCCCAAATCTGAGAAGAGCTCCTCAAACCTGTTTAAACTTGTCAAAAGCAGTTTACGATCGTTCATCCTGAGCCTAGGGAAGAAAAGGCAGGTTCTTCTTACCTCAGCCAAAGCCCTGGTGACTCTGAGGAACCAAGACTTTTACTGGAAGCTGGGGAGATACAGAGCCCCCGTATCTTTCTAGAGAGGGTTTGTCTTGTCAGCATACCCGGGGAAATGACTGCAAAAGCAGATAGCGTTCTGGCTTGCACTCAAATTCATAGCCTCCTGTTTCTCTCCAAACTAATATTCAAATGCTTTTCATAAGGTTAGGGTGCAAAGGGAAGGACACAAAAGCATGCGAGTGTACTAAGTAAGAACTGTCTCATGGAGCTGTGAGATTAAAATGATAATGTATTTTATTATTTATTTATTTATTTTATTATTTATTTATTTATTTGAGAGAAAGAGAGATAGTGACAGAGATAGCATAAGGGGGCGGGGAGAGGGAGAAGCAGGTTCCCTGCTGAGCAGGGGGCCCAATGTGGGGCTCAATCCCAGGACGCTGGGATCATGACCTGAGCGGAATGCAGGCGCTTAACTGACTGAGCTACACAGACGTCCCTGTATTCTTTTTTTTTTTTTAAGATTTTATTTATTTATTTGAAAGAGAGAGAGAGAGCAGGGGGAAGAGCAGAGGAAGAGGGACAAGCAGACTCTTCACTTAGAGCAGAGCCCAACACGGGGATCGATCTCCCAACTGTGAGATCATGACCTGAGTCGAAATCAGATGCTTAACCAACTGAGCCACCCAGATGCCCCCAAATGATAATATATTCTATAGAAAACCTTTAGCATGGCTCCTAGCACATAAATATCACTCCTGGATGGGGTCAGGGAAAGGCAGTTGAGAACAGAAAGGACCTGGAGGCAAGGTTCAGGGAACACTAGAGCCTTCCCCCGTACCTGTGATGAAACAAGTCCCATGAAAGACATTGGACAGATTTTTCTTCACCTTACACAGTTTTATAATCTACTGGTGAGACACAGAGAAGCACTAAGTACACATGCTTGTGTAGATACTGGCAATAATGGAGAAGGCAAGGCAAATTTGCTAGAGAAAGCAAAGAAATTTGCTCACCCTACCACTCACCCCAATCCTTAACTCTACCCTCAACAGGCATACAGCTTAAATACACCTTCCATGACCACAAATAGAGGCTCAAGTAAACTATGATCTATGCAGCCATTTAAAAGTATAATTGACCCTTGAACAACTGGGGGGTTAAGGGCACTGAACCCCTCTCCCACACAGTCAAAAATTCTTGGATGACTTGTGACTTTCCCCAAAGCTTAACTAATAGCCTACTGTTGACCGGAAGCCTTACTGATAATATAAACAGTTGATTAACACATATTATGTAAGTTATATGTACTGTATACTGTATTCTTACAATAAAGTAGCCTAGAGAAAAGAAAATGTTATTAAGAAAATAATATGAGAGGGCCTCTGGGTGGCTGAGTTGGTTAAGTGCCTGACTCTTGATTTCGGCTCTGGTCATGATCTTAGAGTCATGAGATCGAGCCCCGTGTCAGGCTTTGCGCTCAGTGGGAAGTCTGTTTGAGATTCTCTCTCTCCCTCTGCCCCTCCCACATCCCTCCCTCTAAAAAAATATAAAATAAAAATAACATGAGAAAATACATTTACAGTACTGTACTGTATTTATCAAAAAAAAAAGTCCACATATACATGGACCTGTGCAGTTCAAACCTGTGTTGTTTAAGAGTCAACTGTATATTGTTGAAGAATAAATATTGTTTTGAGAAAAAGTTCACCATGTCACCAAATTATGTTGTTATGTGTGAAATTAGAGGGACAAACATCAAAATGTATGTACAATGATTTCCTCTAAGTAGATGGATGATAGGTGATTATATAAAAGGATTGCTCTTGGAATTTGGGGTTACAGATTTTCTGCACTGGAGACATATCATTTAATTTTCTAATTTGAAAACATGAGAAATATGGAAAATTCAGTAAAAATCCCCAGATAATATCCTTCATCTATCCTCTCCCCAAAATAACTTAAGATTTGGTTCAGAATTGGGGATATATTCATATAAAAACTGATGGATCAAATCTAGGTTATCTCAGGGCTGTGAGTGATCGAAAGTCACACAAGTGCTCCCCATGTCGAGTGCTCCACACAGAATGGAGTGTCAGGAAAGGTTGTATGGATGCAGAAGTTCCCAGTGTAGCGGAGCTTTTGGTTTACAGGTATGGAAAACTTCATAGACGGAATGCCTAAAAGAGCAAAGTATAGAGATGAGGAGACGATTATTTTGGAAAAGGAAAATGGTAGAAAGACAAGGCCAAACGTGTTTAGAGGTTGATCAATAAAATCTTATTTTTTAAAAACTTTAAAAAAATATTTTATTTATTTATTTGAGAGAGAGTGGAGTGACAGAGAGAGAGCATGAGTGGGGGGGGAGGGGCAGAGGGAGAGGGAAAAGCAGACACCCGCTCAGCAGGGAACCCCACTTGGGACTCCATCCCAGGATTTGAGCGGAAGGCAGATGCTTAACCGACTGAGCCACCCAGGTGCCCCTAGAACCTTATTTTTAATGATTTAGATTAAGATTGTAAAGATACATTGGCTGAAAATTATTTACTGATCTTGACTGCCAGGGAGTTGAGGTTTTATTTTGACAGAATCTGTTAATTTTGTAACCAAGGGGAGGATACTTGCAAACTGCTAGTTTAAGGGAACTAAATCTGGCAAGAGCATAGAGTACAAGCTGGTGGCAGAAAACATGAGAAACAGGAAAATTTGTTACAATGCAATCGTACTAGTCCAGGCATGAGGTGATGAAAGCCTAAAGTAAGTCAGTGACCATGGGAATAGAAATGATGGCATGGATATTAACAAAGTTAGATAAATTAATAATATTAAAAAAGAACTCACATGGCTAATCCATCTTCACTCCCATCTGGTTTGTTAATAGTGATGCTCTTTAGAAGCTCTACAGAAGCCAGATCTGATAAATTGGTTGTATGCTCTAAGGGAAGGGATATGATAAAACAGGCAGCAAACCACCTTGTCTACAATTAGCCTATTAAACCATCCCCATGTTTCCCTCTACTGACACTCCCCACCTGGTTCAGCCAAAGTCTTAATGAAAGTCACGTTCAGCCTTCAAAGAGCCATAGCTTACAAATATAATGATCTACTCAAGTCCGGGTCTAGGAGATGCTTATCAAAGAAAGAAATATTTTATTCACTCCAGTTTTTAACTGAAGATCCTTAGTTTCCAGACTCTGTGAAACCAGCTTGGAAAAACCAGTGACAATTCAGAGTAGAAAGCATGGCTTCCCCCTTCCCTGCACTGCTTCCTGCCAGAAGTGTTTCCACACATTTTGTTTCTCTTATGAAATACAGTGATATCAACATGCCCAGAGGATTGTCCAGCGGATTGGTTAGGAGGCAGTGAACATTCCCAAATCCTGGGATTTAAGTTTCTGCGGCCATTGCTGCTGCTTTTAAGACCCAGATGGATACCTGTAGGAAAAGGGAAGGTACATTGTCACACTTGGGCTCTAGATGAAGAGTTGTCAAAGGAAGGCTGGCAGGAACTCTGAGCAGATATATTCCTTGCTAGATTAAATAACAATATTACAATTAAGGTACTAATAGTACTTACTATGTACCAGATATTTCACATATATTACCTCCAATTTTTTTAGAAAACATTTATTTTTATTGAGATATATTGGATAATATACAACATTATGTTAGTTTCGTGATTTGATATTTGGGTTTATTGCAAAATGATCACCATGATTAGTCTAGTTAACATCCCTCACCATACATAGTTATAGAATTTTTCTCCTTGTGGTGAGAACCTTTAAGATGCACTAGTTTAGCAGCGTTCAAATATGCAATACAGCATTATTAACTATATCGCCATGGTGTACAGTATATCTCTCTCACTTCTTTATTTTATAACTGGGGGTTTGTGCCTTTTGACCTCCTTCACCCATTTGGCTCACCCCCACCCCAGCCTCTGACAACCGCCAATCTGTTCTTTGTAACTATAGCTTGGGTTTTTGTTTTTGTTTTTTGGGATTTCACATATAAGTGAGATCATATGTTAGTTGTCTCTCTGTGATTTTTTTCACTTAGCGTAATTCCTTCAAGGTCCACTCATGTTGTTGCAAATGGCAGGATTTCCGTTTTTAATGGATCAGGTTTATATATATGTTTTATAACATTTTGTTTTATCCATTCATTTGGTGAGGGACACTTAGGTTGTTTCCGTATCTTGGCAATTGTAAATAATGCTGCAATGAACACAAGGGTGCAGAGGTCTTTTCAAATTAGTGTTTTCATTTTCTCTGGATAAATGCCCAGAAGTGGAACTGCTGGATCATATGATAGTTTTATTTTTCATTTTTTGAAGAACCTCCTTTACTGTTTTCCATAGTAATTGCACCAATTTACATTCCCACCAACAGGGCACAAATGTTCCCTTTTCTCCACAACCTCAGATGCGTTGATTACTTCTTGTCTTTTTGATAATAACCATTCTAACAAGTGTGATATGATATCTCATTGTGGTTTTTTTATTATTGTTGTTTTTTGTTTGTTTGTTTTTTGCATTTCCCTGAGGATTGGTTATGTTGGGCATCTTTTTATATACCTGTTGTCCATCTGTATATGTTCTTTGGAAAAATGTCCATTCAAATTCTCTGCCCATTTTTAATTGGATTACCTGGGGAGTTTTTTTGTTATTAAGTTGTATGAGTTCTTTTTATATTTTGGATATTAAATCTTTTTCAGATATGTGATTTTCAAATATTTTCTCCCATTCAGTCGGTTACCTTTACATTTTGTTGATGGTTTCCTTTACTGGTGGAAGCTTTTCAGTTTGATGTAGCCCTAGTTGCTTATTTTTGCTTTTGTTTCCTTTACTTTTGGTGTCAAGTCCAAAAAATCACCACTATGACCAAAGTCAAGGAGGCTACCTCCCTGTGTCTTCTGCTAGGACTTTTATGGTTTCAAGACATTACCTCTATTCCTTATATAAAACTTTCAGTCAGGGCTGATATTATCGCATTATTTAAATGAAGAAATTCAGAATCACTGAGGTTAAATAACTTTTTGCCAACTAGAAAACAGAAAAGTCCAACCATGATTGCTTGTGTCTAAAGTCCACTATCTTTGCAACAAGGGATTCTGCTACTTCTAGCTAAAGGCCCAAGGTCCAGATTTGGCTCACTGATTTACTGGCTAAGAAACTCAATTTTGCCAGTTCATCCTGTGCTTATTAGGCTCAGAACTTGTTGATATGAATTCAATCACATGCTCATAAATAAATCAAGAGTCTATATTAACTTACACTGGAGGATGTATCTATTAAGATTAACTGGCCTGAAACATTTGTTCAAAGAAACTCCTCCCCTACTGGGTAATCCAGAGATGAAATTATCAGAAACTTGCTTGTTGTACCAAGAGCTAGGTAAAAGGGGAAATAGAGTTCTGAAGAAATATCTCCATTGTGAAGATCCCTACATAAATATTTCACGATATGTAGTTGCAATAATTGAGAGTTGTTCCCCAAATCTAAGCACCTTCTCCCTTGGCCTGGACCACTAGAATAGTGTCAATGAAAGCACTCCATTTTAAAGATTCTTTTCCCTTGGCAGTAATTTACTGTGAAATTATTATTACTTTGTTTGATTTTTTTTACTTGAGATTCCCTTCCTTAGGATTCTTGAAAACATAATGATTTCACACTGAGAGCCGCTGGGATAGAAACATTGGTCTTTCTCACTCTCCATAAAATTGGTTTCCACTTGGAACAGAAGAGAAATATGCTTTAAAATCCAATGTAACCTAACCCCTTAGAGGTCCCTGGGGCAGATTGATTGATTGATTGGACTAAGAAAGAGAGCGTTCCTCCCCCTCTATCTAATCCCACATTCTTTTAGTAGGTGGAGAGAGGCACACACATGTATAAGCAAAACAAATGTTTGGGAAGGAGTTGCTAGTTGATAGATGAAAACAGAATAATTACTTGCTTTAAGACCATTTGCCTTCCCAACATGTTAAAACACTCATTAACGCAACTCGGAATTCAAACCACTCTAAAGAGGCTTTCTGATTTAAGAGGGCAAAGGTGGAGGGGCCCTCAATTTGTAATACATTTTAAATTCCAAACAAAATTTCCATCAACAACCTGAATATCTGAAAGGAATTTCAGGTCATGCATTTAGGGAAATAGGATTATTAATACGATTCTTGCTGTGTTTGCGCTGATGGGAGACAGACCCAGGGCTTTGTAAACCCGGCAGGAAAGGAGTTCGTTCTGAGACCTCTGTGGGGTGGTAGGGAAAGGGGTACTACTGGCTTTGAGGAAGTCAGAAAGAACCATTGTTTTCTACTCTTGTTCCATTTTCTTCAGATGTTTTCAATTTATACAGCTACCTTCAGACTCATGGTTTTGCATGGTAGTCTAAAGAGCAAATTCTCCCTCCTTTACCCCCATGCTCTCTTCTGATCCTAGTGTAATAAATAAAGCCTCTATGTTAATAACTCCTCATTCAATATGAAAAACACTGGTTTTAGTCCCGGTTCTGTTCTATTATTATGAATTTTGTCCTTGTAGCCTCAGACAAAAGCACCCTTCTTAGCTTCAGCTGTATTATGATTAAAATAAGAGTAATATCTTCCATGCCTCATCTACTATATTTATTGTAAAGTTTGGTAAGTTATTGTAGGAGACATTCAATTTTATTTCCATGGCACTGTATTTAGAATACAATGATCATTACTGGTTTATACATCTATCCATTCATTAAAAAGAGATCTCTCTCTCTCTCCATGTCTATTCACCCTTTTATTGGTTAATTATTTCATGCACATGTTAATTAACAACTATGTATACGTGCCAGGCACTTTTATAGGCATTGGATTATTTTCTGAGTTCTGCTCGCTATGGCTACACAAACTCCCCTGGGGGGGGATCCATTCACTTCCATTACATGTTAAGTGCTCATATTTTAGCACGATTTCTCTTCTGAATTGTATTCCAACTGCCATCTAGGCATCTCCTCTTGACTATCCCCAGTGACTCAACCTTATGACGCATAAAGATGAACAAGAAATGGCACAATTTTCAATCCATTTACAGACCCTAAAAAAACAAACAAAAAATAACCTGAGATTTGTCCTGGACTTATTCCTGTCTCTAAACTAAAGTTGCAGATTAAATCCAGATAATCCCCAAGTGCTGTTACTTCTACCTCTTTACCAGTTCTTGAATCTATTCCCTTCAATTTATGTTTACTATTACCACATTGATGCCGGCCATCGTAATTTGCCCCCGATTTTACTGCAAGAGGTTCTTTACTGGTTTCTCTGCTCTAGCCTTTCTCCCACTCTAAACTAGCCCCTTCCCAGTAGCCGATGGGAATTTCCTAGTATGAGTCTTGCGAGGAGAATGAGAATGAGAAGAGATACTGGAATTGTATCATGTGAGACTGTGAGCAGAGCCAGCATGTAGCAGAGTACCTGACACCTGGCACGCTCTCCATGCTTGTTTGTTGATGTGCCCCAAATATAGGAAACCAGTTTTTGAAAACCACAGGATTCTGCAAAAGTAAGCTCAGTGCAACACATTTTAGCTTAAAGGTAATGACATTTACTTCAGCAAAGTATTTCTCTTTCCTTCCTGGATTAAGCCTTAAGCCATTGCTTTGCTTATATATTCTTACCAAAGGAACATCTAAATGTCAGGGGTAAGTGAAATCCCAAGATAGGAGTGGAAATGTCAACTCACAAATTCATTGAAATTTTTATTCCCATGGAAAATTGGATGAATCTTATAAAATATACAGTAGTGCTGAAGTGTTTGGGAGGTGGCAATCTGACCAAGAGAAATCAGATTTAAAGTTCATCCTATTGAAGTGGAAAAACTCCAGCCAAATTGTGGCTGTGCCTTCATGATTGTACATTGACTCTTGAGCTCTTGCAAAGGTATGGACGCTGAAATATCTCATATAGCTCTCTGGATATACTTTCCTCTATATTCCAAATGTATCCCCTACTCTGAATAATGCATTTATTTTGCTTATTTAAGGTTCATGGAAAATTTTGAGTTGTTAGATGAGACAAATAAAAAAAAAGGATCCAAATCTCAACTAGAAAGCACAGCTTTGTGACATTTGTTTTTCTGCATCTAAAATAAAAACATTACCATATTTAAATAATTAGGGTGACCAAGAATACATTTTTTTCCTAGGGAAGCAGCAGTTTGCCTTCAAGAACACAGGACTTAGAGATCTTGGCACAAAGTCAACGCTCACTAAATATTCGAAGTGTAAATCTACAAAAAATCGTTGTTGCTCAAGACCCATTCCTATATCTCTTAAAAAGTGTCCAAATGTGTCCATAAAGGATCGTGGATTGAACAATATACACAGACATTTCTTATTCTCCCTCAGAAATCCTAAGGATCTAATAGCGAGGTACATTTGAATTTCATTTCATTAATTTGTTCAGGACACCTGGGTTGAGTTACTTAGCATCCCGGGACCTCAATTACTTCATCTATAAAGTAGGGATAATTATAATACCTACATCCTCTGGAACATTTAGCAAAATATTGAGTACACAATGATTCCTTAGTAAAGTTGGCTGATATTTTTATTGTCAATTATTATTCTTTTCCATCACACTTCTCAGGTTTTGTACTAAAGCTCAGAAACAGGAATATTAGTGCTCGGGGGAAAAAAAAGAAGAGGGAAATAATCTGAAATAAGGACAACTGATACATGATGAGATTTTTAGTCATCCAGTGCTACTTCTCAATCTCCCTTCATTTTTAAAATGTTTATATTTATTGCATTTTCCTGTTTTTTTTTCCAGTGAACATATTAGTGCATATTTTAATCGAAAATTTATGAAATCAAAAAAGGATAAAGAAAAAATAGAAAAACACTAGTGATCCTAATACCTCATGACAATTGTGGCTAATATAATATACACATTATTATATGCACTATATTACATACACTTATCACCATATCAAGAAAATTATGTCACTTTATTAATGTTTGTGTTTTTTAAAAAATTTAGCTTTCCAGCCTCTATTCCTAAGAGTACCAATAATTCCTCCTGAGGAATTACCTTTTTTCCCTTCGTATACAGTCTGGTGAAACCACCCATCAAGGCCTTTTACCTTTTCTTGTTGGGGGATAAGCCCCAAAACTAAACAAGACCACTGGATTCTTCTTCCACTGAATTTTAGCAGATTGATAAAGTGGCGCATGGTGGAGCTTACCAGTGATAATATTCAGACCAGGTGTTCCTGCTAAGATACCATGCCCATAGTTCTAATGGCTAGCCCTCTATGGCTGCCTGGGTTCTCTTGCTTTCCCATTTAAGATACAAATATCTTTCCAATAAACTCTGTTTTGTGTAAATTAGCCAGTTTCTGTTACCTGCTACCATAGGCCCTGACTTACTGAGAAATTAATACCAGAAAATGGATTACTAGCAATAGATATGAAATTAAACTTCTCTTCATTCTGGAAAATATATTTAGCAACCTGAGAAACTTTATGGTAAAGCAGCTAATTAGATTATTCCTATAATCGCTGTGAAGCTTTGGCCAGCCACTGGGAAACTGGTTGACTGCTACTATGCAAAAAATAAAATTTGGGTGGAATTTTGGGGTAGCATGGTAGGATGGGTGCTTCTAATAACACTGAATAACTGAAAGGCAAGAAGTTCACAACCTAAATTCTTATTTTAAAGCACAGACCAAATCTCATTGGTTTTTTGGACCATGCTACAGGACTCCTTTAACCCATATAGGCCCAGCTTTAAGACTACCAAAAAACATTCTAAGATTGTGCCTGTGGATTGCTGAGTTACAACATTTATTGAATTAAAAGTCAAATCTATCTCTTATGTGAAAGTTCTGGTTAATAAAGAGTGCAGTGGGAGCTCAACAATTAAATTGGAAAAATCTGGGAGTATTCAGCTTTAGTGGCACCTTAAATCTTCAAACATCTCTGAAACACCTCACACATACACACAGAGTCTTCCTTGGTCAACGAAACAATTTCTCTGAACTTGCTGTTGAGACACTTCCTCACTCCTACCTTCTTTCCCTCATTTATAGAAAAATTATGTTTTGGGGAATGCAGGCTGATAAAGGGTCCTTATACAGGCTACCACAGAGATCGTGAAAAGAGAACAGAGTAAACTATAGGCTGACTCTTAAAGATTCTTCTCAGAGGTAACACATTTTACTTTTATTCATATTTCATTAGTCAAAGCAAATCACGTGTCTGTGCCTGGGCTTAACAGGGTGTGAATAAGGAGTAAGTCTTCCATAAGAAGAAGCCTCACATATCAAATATTTACTAAAGGAGAAGAAAAATTCACAACCCCCTTGCACCTGGTCTATATCTTTTGACCTAGCAAATGCTTCTCCCCCAACACTTTATAATAATAATGATAATAATAATAATAATAATAATAAGCCAAGAAATTTGCCTACATCTGACATGGACAGCAATATACTTTACCTTCTGAAGTCATGCACATGTTGCCTCTAGAGATCTATGCTAAGTACACTCACTATCTCACAGCACATCACACTTTTACACTAAGTGGGTGAAATCATGCTGATAGTATGTAGGAAATTGTAGCAGGGACATGAGGTACCCTATTGAAACCCATGTTTTCATTTACAAGCAAGACAGGAAAAAAATGAGAAAACACTAACATCTTTGACCTCTGAAAGTATAAGGGTCCTGAAGTCTGCAGCCTATTGGAATTCATATCCCTTCTAAAGTAAAGGATCATAAGTTCACTTTGCCCTCCCTACCTCTAAGAAGGCACATCCCTTCTTAGTTGCTGTCTTTGGATTTGGTTAGCAACACATGAGCATTTGGTGTGCTACCTGACATGATTTGCCAAGGGACTTAAATCCTGCTAGCTTTGAGTAGAAACTAAGAAAGACAAGTCTCTCTCACTGGTCCAGGGCTTCATGTATATGATTACAGTAAATGACCCTTGAAGGCTGAACAAAAACAATGATAAATGGAATTTTAGTGGTTGTTTAAGATGCTCTAGAGAGCTTATAGTAAGTGCTATTGGGTGAATCACAGAAGAAACATCTAGCATTTGGGAGAAAAGACCTGTCATCACTGGGTAGGTAACTATTCTCTTTGAGCTACCTCTTGTCTTACTTCTGGGCTTTGCTGGATTCTAAATTATGGAGCATGATCCAAGCTGATAATAATAACTTAATGTTATTGGATCCAACTATTTGGGGAGTGTCTTAATTTTCATGGACAGTTGTAAAGTTACTGAAACTTCAACTCTTTGTGGGAAGAATCAGCAAGAACTAAGCTCCCTCATGAAGTAAGCTTTGTATAACTCTACCTGGCAAAGAACTCTGGCCAGTTGAGAAACTAGATAAATATCAGGTGAACATAGAATGAATAACAGGCAGGACTGCCTGTAGAAATAAAGAATGTAGTCTATACACAAAGTTTTTTTTCTGATTTTTTAAATTGTTATATATGTTAATTAATGTATCTCCTCTTTCCCTTATATTTCTACTCCCATTTTATATTGATAGTGTTTTATGGTGATTAAAATTAGCATTATTCCGGAGTTTTGCAATATTTAAATGGAATACCAGCAAAACAAAAGGAAGAGAGGATATCAGCCCAAAGAGTTTAGATTTGTTGCCAGATTTAAAAATTGATGAAGGGCGCCTGGGTGGCTCAGTTGGTTAAGTGACTGCCTTCGGCTCAGGTCATGATCCTGGAGTCCCGGGATCGAGTCCCGCATCGGGCTCCCTGCTCGGCAGGGAGTCTGCTTCTCCCTCTGACCCTCCTCCCTCTCATGCTCTCTGTCTCTCATTCTCTCTGTCTCAAATAAATAAATAAAATCTTTTAAAAAAATAAAATAAAAAATAAAAATTGATGAAATATTATGCTGTCTCTACTCTTAGAAGTAGATTTTATTTTTAAGGATATTCCATCTGCAGAAAAAATATATGCATATAGAAGTTGATGAAGGTTTACAAACTGAATGAAATTATATAACCAGCACTCAGATCAAGAAACATACTATTGGGCACCTGGGTGGCTCAGTCGGTTAAGCGTCTGCCTTCGGCTCAGGTCATGATCCCAGGACCCTGGGATCGAATCCCACATCAGGCTCTGTGCTCAGTGGGGAGTCTGCTTCTACCTCTCCCTCTGCCCTTCCCCCCCTGCTTGTCTCTCTCTCTCTTAAATAAATAAATAAAATCTTTAAAAAAGAAGAAAAGAAAGAAACACTATTAGAGGAGTGTCTGGGTGGCTTAGTCAGTTAAGCATTGGACTCTTGATTTCAGCTCAGATCATGATCTCAGTGTCATGGGATTGAGCCCTGCATCAATTATGGGCATGGAACCTGCTTAAGATTTTCTCTCTCCCTCTGCCCTTCTCCCACCTCTCTCTCTCTTCCAAAAAAAAAAAAAAAAGGAAAGAAAGAAAGAAAGGGAAAAAAAAAAAAGAAAAGAAACATATTATTACCAGCAACCCAGAAGCCCCTTGTGACTCCTAGAAGGGTTGAGTTTATTCATGGTTGTAAATGACTAGTAAGAGTATATTAGATTATGGACATTTCTGGAACACTATCTGAGCCAGAAGACTGGGATTCTCTCTCATTTAAATTTGAATCTTGATTCAAATGACAACGATAATGGAAATGTTAAGGTGCATTCATTTCCACCAATCATCCTTCCGTACTATTTCAGCTATGCGCCCATCTCTGTAGTTCTTACATCCCAGCCTTCTTACCTCACCTTTGTTTCTCCACAATTTTTGAGCTGCCAACATCCTTCCAGCAGACTCCATTTTGTTTATGATTGGAGTCAGAATTTATGATATGTGTCATTAGCTATTCTTCTACAGTAAGATTAACATACTGCTCTTAACTTTCATTCTTTTCTTCTTTCCTTCCTTCCTTCTCTTTTATAGATAATTCTGTGGAGAACTTTGTAATACATATATCTTTTTCATTTTTCTGATTATTTATTTAGTAGAATCATTTTGAATGAGAAAGTTGAGTAAATGCATATATATATTTTAAACTTTTTAAATGAACATTCTTAGATTTTCTCTAGGAAGAGTTATCAACTTATGCTCCATCCACACTCTATGACTCTGGCCATTTTCCTTAATTTTTGCCCAAACGCAGTATTCACATTTTAAGTGGTTTTTGTTGTTGTTATTATTATTATATCAAGCTCTTTTTATGTTTGGGTCACCCTTTCCCATTAAAAAGAATTTAAAGTTTGATGAAAAGTGAGCACTGCTGGTAGATAAATCTATATTTTATACTATAAAAACAGTATAATTGACATTTAATAAGTTGCCTGCTACCCATTCAAGATTACTTGAGATGAATTATCTCCTAAATTAGCATGCTAAGTCACCTTGTCATACTTCTTATAACAATGTTTGATCTTACCCACTTAGTTTTATTAGCAGTTCATTAAAAAAGGCAATCCTGTTTTCAAGGTAATGATAAAGTCTTTAAAGGGAAGAATTTTCCCTTTTGGAGTTGG
Source organism: Neomonachus schauinslandi (assembly GCF_002201575.2). Classification (NCBI taxonomy): domain Eukaryota; kingdom Metazoa; phylum Chordata; class Mammalia; order Carnivora; family Phocidae; genus Neomonachus; species Neomonachus schauinslandi. The sequence goes on along the minus strand of NC_058411.1, from coordinate 131,147,996 downwards.
GGGGATAAAATATAGCCATTTGCAAACCTTGCTCCACTCACTACATTTAAAAACTTCTTGCTCTTCATATACTGTGTTAGACATGATAGGGAGATCTCTTAAGTGACCTTACTTAACCAACTCCCCAAAAGACACTGATCCCTCTTGGATGCCCAAGGAACACTGAATGTCCACACACTTCTTTTCACACCAAAAGATAGCTATCAGTTTTTCTTTTTTTCCTTCCAAGGTTGTTTGTGTAGGGTATATTTATTATTTTAATTACTTGATTTAAATAAGAAGTATTCAAAGTGATAAAATATTAGTGTGAGAAGAAGTGTTTTCTTTTTTTTTTTTAAAGATTTTATTTATTTATTTGACAGAGAGAGACATAGTGAGAGAGGGAACACAAGCAGGGGGAGTGGGAGAAGCAGGCTTCCCACAGAGCAGGGAGCCCGATGCGGGGCTGATCCCAGGACCCTGGGATCATGACCTGAGCCGAAGGCAGACATTTAATGACTGAGCCACCCAGGCACCCCAGAAATTTGTTTTCATGAGATTAAGTTAAATGCTTTGGAAAAAAAAAAAAAACTTGACAAAGACAATTTAAATTTGATTAAATGAGAATGAGAAAATTAAAAATCTAGAACAATTCTGCACTTGGTTTTGCCGCTATCTTTAAATTCCAGATGTCCTTTAAAGAAACCAGAGTTGGAGATTTTATATAATGAAACATTGATAAAATTTATACAAAAAGGATGACAGAAATATCCACTTAGCAGACGCCATCTATAATAAACATGCACAGATATGCAAATAGGCTCCAATCCCATAACAAATTGTATGTGAACTAGTTTACATTAATACATGTTAATTTAAAATATATTCTGTAAGACATGTACATGCCATTTTTTTGAACAATTTCTCACTTTAATCCAATTTTTAAATTAACCAAGTAAACCAAGTATTGCTGCATTTTTTATTACAGAGGTTTTCCCCAGAACGGAGATTAGCAAGGAATGTAGAATTCAGTAATAACATACACTTTCTCGGGATTTTTACTTATATCTCTTATTGCATAAAAGTATGAGACTGTCACAAATATTACCACAGAAAACTAGCTGCTAATTTAATTCTATTTTTTTCTAACACAGATACAAGATAACTCAAAAATCACATTTGGAGCATTATTTTTTTTTTTACTTTGTAAAAACTCACAGATTTCCTCCTTTCTTTGTCCTTCACTCTCCCCATTCCCTTGTACCATTTTTCACAAAGATGAAAAATAGTTAACTGAAGTCAAAGTACACATTAATCTGCATGACGATTAACAACAGATGAGAATTCACATTGTTGAAAGGTCATAAAATCAATTTAAAAATTAATCCTGGAGGGGCGCCTGGGTGGCTCAGATGGTTAAGCGTCTGCCTTCGGCTCAGGTCAAGATCCCAGCGTCCTGGGATCAAGTCCCACATCGGGCTCCCTGCTCCTTGGGAGCCTGCTTCTCCCTCTGCCTCTCTCTCTCTCTCTGTCTCTCATGAATAAATAAAATAAAATATTTTTTTAAAAAAATTAATCCTGGAGAGAAAAAATATGAAAGCGCAGCAAAGGCCATCTGTCTGAGGCGGATATGCTTTTCTGACTGCCTTAGAAGCTCCCTTCTTTATTTACCCCAAAGATACAAATGTAGTGATCCAAAGGGGTATGTGCACCCCGATGTTTATAGCAGCAATGTCCACAATAGCCAAACTATGGAAAGAGCCAAGATGTCCATGGACAGATGAATGGATAAAGAAGATGTGGTATATATATACAATAGAATATTATGCAGCCATCAAAAGGAGTGAAATCTTGCCATTTGCAATGACGTGGATGGAACTGGAGGGTATTATGCTGAGCAAAATAAGTCAATCAGAGAAAGACATGTATCATATGATCTCACTGATACAAGGAATTCTTAATCTCAGGAAACAAACTGAGGGTTGCTTGAGTTGGGGGGGGTGGGAAGGATGGGGTGGCTGGTTGATAGACATTGGGGAGGGTATGTGCTATGGTGAGAGCTGTGAATTGTGTAAGACTGTTGAATCACAGACCTGTACCTCTGAAAGAAATAGTACATTATATGTTAAAAAAGAAGATAGTAGGAAGGGAAAAATGAAGGGGGTAAATAGGAGGGGGAGATGAACCAGTAGAGACTATGGACTCTGAGAAACAAACTGAGGGTTCTAGAGGGGAGGGGGATGGGGGGATGGGTTAGCCTGGTGATGGGTATTAAAGAGGGCATGTACTGCATGGAGCACTGGGTGTTATACGCAAACAATGAATCATGGAACACTACATCAAATACTAATGATGTAATGTATGGTGATTAACATAACCTAATAAAAAAAATAAAAAAAAGAAGCTCCCTTCCTCTCAGAACACTCTCTAGGAAGACTATATAAACACTTCTAAAGTACGAGTATAGGTATAAAACGGTGCTTAACATCTTGGCATTTCTCAAGATGGCCCACTTGACAACATATGTGATAAAAAGATTTATTAAAAATATTCTAAGAGAATGGCCACATGTAATTAACAAGGTGATGAAGAATGCTTTGGGATCTCTTTATTGAAACATATTGTCTCAACGTCTATCTCCTGATTCCATGATACCACCTTCATTTTTTCCCTAGTAATATTCATTGTTGAAAATGAATTTATGACTCCTGAATCCTAAACATAGCTTCATGTATCACCTCATTAGCATTTAAAATATAGACTAAATGAGTATGTGTTCCTTGTGATATTTTATATTTTGTACACTTTATAAGATTTGTCTATCAACCTTATATTGACCTTAAACATTCATGACAGATATTTACTCACTTCAAGATCTGAGGAATCTTCACAAAGTATCTCAGGAGTATCTCTTATCTGCTGCTGAGGCCTTAGGTCCCCATCTTAGTATCTGACCAGCTCCCTCTTCGCCAAGGGATTGGGATCTCTTTATCTCTTCTGAGTATGTTGAGAGTGGGAGAGAGGTAATAAGCTCATAAATTCCAACAAGCTGCCATTTTAACAAAAGGAGAAGTCTTCCTTTTAACCAAAGGAATCCTACATCTGTCAGCACAGATGGATCCCAGATTGTTGTGGTATCAGAAAATGCAACTTAAGGGCCCCCTTCATGCCATTTATGGTCTGGTCACTTCCAGGTCCATATGTAACCTACAGGGTGCACCTGACCAAAGGAGTTTAAGGGCCAGTCTTTCATGGGAAGTTGCACATAGATTTATAATTGCTGGTCCAGACAACTCCTACAGTTTGTTTCTTTGGCTCAGATTTACCATTATTGTAGAACTGGAATGTGGTCACTCAAAGGGACTCCTAACCACTAACTTATCAGACAGTCCAAGCATGTAATAAAATTGCATCTTCAGAAGCTAGCAAGGAAGTGTGAATAGGCAAGGATGGTCAAGTCACCCAAAACCACCCAGCAGCAGAAGCAGCATATGGAAGGTAAGGTGTTCAGATTTCCAGACTAGAGAGTTTTTGGGGAAACAAAACACCTTTGATTTTTATGTTTTAAGACATTTTCACCGTATCTTTTTGGGCTAAGAACAAACGGTGTTTTATTTCCACAATGACAAAGGCATTGGAAACATTGAGTCTAGCACATGCCAAGCTCTTCCCAGTGAAAGCATGTGCATTTGAAACAAATGGTCTCTTACCAGTAATTGGCACATAGCAGGTGTTCAGAAACTCTTTGTGTATCAGATTAAATAAGGAAAACTGGAGGCCTGACAGGATCAAGTATTTTCTCAAATGTTTCAAGAACATTGGGATGGTAGAATCATTAACATAAAATCATTTTATAGTTTTGTTTAAAGATTTTGGTATATTTAGAAAGTTAAGAAGTATGAAAAGAATAAGGTTTTGTCAAAATAGGGAAGATGTCTACAAATGTGGTTATACAATGTGGACAAACAGAGAGAGGAATGTGGAGAGGGAGAAGAGAGGTTGAAAGGAAACCAGTAATACATATTTTGTCTTAACTATTGCGACACAAAGGAAAGGAAGTAGAAGTGATATCAGAATAAGCCATTTTTATATCAATGAAAAGCAAAGAAATAAAGACTTCTTTTAATAAGAAATAAATGTCTACAATGAGCCTGTGTACACAGGATTTTTATATCAGGATTCCTGGGTTAGTCTCTTTGGGCTGCTATAACAGAAGGGCATAGACCAGATGGCTTATAAAAAACAGGAATTTATTTCATACAAATCTGAAGGCTTGGGCATCCAAGATCAAGACCCCAAGAGATTGATGAGAACCAAATTTATGATTCATACATGGCTGTCTTCTTACTGTGTCCTCATATGGTGGAAGGAACGAGGGAGTTTGCAGGGGTCTCTTTTATAGGGACATTAATTCCAATCATGAGGGCCCTACCCTCATGACTAATTACCTCTCAACTACCATCCCATTGAAATTTAGGTTTCAAAGAGATTTGGAACTCCAAACCGACCGATTAAGGTTGTTTAGAAACCGTAAACCTATTACAATTCAGGAAAGAAACTTGGATTCGGTTACACAACAATTTTGAAAGTATATAAGTGATGGATTTTCTATACTTGTTCTTAGCCAAAAGTCCTGGAAATGATTAAATGATGTATTTACTATTAAAATAGCTAGCTTTCTTTACATTTTGATCTAAATGATTGGCCAAGCACTTGAATAGAGTAATTGCTAATACAATGAATTATATGCTTATTTATTTTATAATGTGTCATGTTTTTTATAAGCAGCAAAGAATTAGAAGAAAAAAATAGGTTGAAATTTTGATATTATTGAGGAAGTTCTCAATTCTCCTTTTCACTTTGATTAGTGAGAAGCCAAAGGTCTGATTTGACCTTTCATGATGTTTAAACTCTTACATGAAATTAGTGTTAGGTTAAAAAATGTTTACATGGATTTTGTGCATTTTGTTATTTTTTATTACATTTTATAATTACACAGACTATACTATAAAACACCAAAAATTATTTGTGGAAAATTTTACTAATTATTATTTTATTAATAAGTATTAGTAATAAGTATACTAATAAGTATTAGTTTACTAATAAGCTACTCCAAATCTGTAGAACTTATTTAAACTTATCCATCATACTGTACCAAGTGTTTTTTCTTTTTTTTTTTTTTAAGATTTTATTTTTATTTATTTGACAGAGAGAGACACAGTGAGAGAGCGAGCACAAGCAGGGGGAGTGGGAGAAGCAGGCTTCCCGAGGAGCAGGGAGCCCGACGCGGGCCTGGATCCCAGGACCCTGGGATCATGACCTGAGCCGAAGGCAGACGCTTAACGACTGAGCCACCTAGGCGCCCCCAAGTGTTTTATTCTTTTAAGGATTTTGTTTACTCATTTGAGAGAGAGAGCATGCACATAAGCATGAGTGGAGAGAGGGCAAGAGGGGGAGGGAGAAGGACAAGCAGACCCCTGCTGAGCACAGAGCCTGATATGGGACTCAATCTCATGACCCTGAGATCACAACCTGAGCCAAAACCAAGAGTTAGATGCTCAAGCAACTGCACCACCCTGGTGTCCCTGAACCAAGTGCTTTTAAAACTTATTTTCTTAACCTGAGAAATTTAGTTTTGGTAACTACTCCATGTCTGGAGCTATGTTAATTGCTGTGGGGTGATAAAATGTCCTGTTTATAAAGGAGATTACACTCTATTTAGGGTCAAAGAATATAATATAAATATAACATGACTTGTCCAAAATATACTATGACTTGTTCACACTTCAGAATTTGATGTGGGCTGGAAGGTTTGGGGAAGTTCTCCTAGAGAAAGGGAGATTAAATGAGGCCTTGTAGAAGGTAGAAAGGAAGTACACCAGGTTGGGGTTGGGGGAGAAAGGAAAGGGTACACTTGCCGAGGTTATAACAGAATGTTTTTGAAAGAAGTTCAAATCTGTGCTGTGCAGATGAGAAAGACTTTTGGAGTATGAGAAAGGATAAAAGTCAATGTGACCTTGAGATCCCAGGGCAGGAGTTATAGAAGATTAGCAAGTGAGTTGGTTTTGGAGAAGCATCACCTAGGATAGTTCTAGAAGAGCAGGGAGGCTCCTAGAAGTGGGGGAAATAGCAGCTGCCCTCCCAGGAAGGTATGTTTACTCCCTTGGTGATGTTTCTTCTCTCTGGGCAGAGTTCATTGTTGAAACAGTCCTGCAGGTTCTCAGAATACAACCTACAGCACAGAAGATCCATCATGACCATTACACTCAGAGTTAGAGGAGTGAATAAGGGTTGTATAGATTCATTCTAAATAAATAAAATCAGAAGTATTTTCTTTGTATTTGAGGATTCTTTAGCAATTGTAGTAATTATGTTGCAAAATGGGCCTCAGTTACTTTTCAACATTTTACATCTGGGTTTTTTTTCCAAAGGATGAAAAAAAAAATTGGGTTTAGAATAAGGTGGACAGAGTTTGAATTCATCCTCCACTACTAACCAAATGAATTTGGTCCAGTCACTTAACCTCTTCACAGGGAATGAGAACAACTTCTTCACAGAGTCTCCTCTCATAAATTATTATTATTATTATTAATGCAATTGGCTAACACTTATTGAATATTGAATATATACCAGATACTGGTCCATGTAATTCCCACACATGGTCACCTTTTGTTATGAAATAATCTTAGTAAAATAATGAGTATGAAGCCATACATAGCATTTCCAATAAATTACTTTTCAACCCTTAAATAAACCAATCAAACTGAGAAAGAAACTGTGATTTGTAATATCTTCTGTCCATTTATATAAGGCTTTCCAGGTGCCCTATTCTTCTGCAGGCCCTAACTTCTTGGATTTGCCATTCAATTCTAATCAAGATTATTTTAAATTAGCAGTAGGGATTAATTTATATAAAAATCTTGAGATAAAAAATCTAGGACTTGATTTTTTTCTTTTTTTTGGTGCCTTATAGATACTTAAAGTTTTGTTGTTTTTACTGGACATGCATCTTTGATGACATTGTTGAAAACGAGATAAATAAAAAACTACAAGTCTATCAACAAAATAGATTAAAATGATGGCAAGAGAAAGGCACAAACAAAATAAAGATTGGAAATAAAAGGTTGGCAAAGATGTACCTAGCCATACAATTAAGAAAAGCAAGAGTGGCCATAGTAATATTAGATGCACGTTAGATGCAGGAGAATTCTCAAGGGCAGGAAGGACAAAAATGGGAAATATCTTATGAAAGAAAATGTCTCAAACAAATAGAAAATGTAAAAATCTTTATGGGGGGGCACCGGGGTGACTCAGTCAGTTAAGCATCTGCCTTTGGCTCAGGTCATGATCTCATGGTTCTGGGATTGAGCCCCGCATCGGGACCTCTGCTCAGTGGGGAGTCTGTTTCTCTCTCTCTCTCTCTGCCCCTCCATCCCACTCATTCTCTCTCTTTCTCAAATAAATAAATAAAATCTTTTTTTAAAATTTTTTATTGTTATGTTAATCCCCATACATTACATCATTAGTTTTAGATGAAGTGTT
>NC_058411.1:131114008-131135475 GCF_002201575.2 Neomonachus schauinslandi | reverse complement strand
TTTTAAAGAAAGAAAAACTTATATATGTACAAAAATAAGGGTTGATAGGATGAAGGGATGGAATATGACTGTAAAGATGGAAATTATAAAAAATTTTATAAAAGGAATTGATAAGAAGTTGTTTGAAAAAAGAAAGAAGAGGATTTAAAAAAAGAAAAGAAAAAAAGGGGGAGAGAATATGATCAGGCAGGGGAATAGAAAACACCATATAGTAGAGATTTAGGGTATATTTTAATCTGTTAGAAGAAACTATCTCAAAATTTTAAAGAGAGAACAATTTATATATATAAGCCAAAAATACAGGTAACTACTATGAAGTGATAGAATATGACTCTAAAATAAAAATGTTTTTTTTAAAAAAAGGGATTGATAAGATGTTGTTTGAAAAAGGGAAAAAGAAAAATTCGAAAAAAAAAAAAAAGAAAAAAGACAGTTAAAAAAAAAATTAACTTTGAAAGACTAAAGAATCATGGTAAAAAAGCCATGAATTCTATGTGCAGTATTCCTCTAGCGCTGGAGTTCTGCCGTTCTCATTGATGGGTAAACTTGGCCTTGGCTGGCTGTTCTCGCTGATCTTCTGGGGAGGGGCCTGTTGCCGTGGTTTCCAAATGTCTCTGCCGGAGGCGGAATTGCCCCGCCCTTGCCCCCTCCCGGCTAAGTAATCTGCTCAGGTTTGCTCTCCGGGGCTTTTGTTCCCTGCGAGCTTTCCGTACAGCTTTGGAGGCGGAGAGTGAAAATGGCGGCCTCCCAATCTCCGCCCCAGAGGAGCCGAGAACTCGGGGCCCCGCTCCTCAGTGAGCCCCCAGAGAAAAGCCGTCAGTCACTCCCGTCTCCCCGGTCTCCAGCCGCACTCCGTGCTCACCCGGCCTGTGACCGCACGTTTCTATCTCTGGCACCCGACCCCGGGTGGAGTCTCCAAACCCAGCAGATCCCTGCGGCGCACTCCCGCGTGGCTCCTCCGGGGGGAGGAAGGTGAGTCTCCCCGGATCTGCCGCTTGTTGGGTCCCTGCTGGAGGAGCAGGGGCCCGACTGTGCCGCGGATCTCGGTTTATGGCAACCCCGAGCTGAGAGCCCACGCCTGGGCTCCGCCTCTGCAGCCGGCTTCCCTGCTCCGATACCTGGGAGCTCTGCCACACTCAGGCACCCCCAGTCTTTCTGTGACCCCGAGGGTCCTGAGACCACACTGTCCCGGAGGGTTCCACCCCCCGTTTAGCCACCAGAGTGACGTCCCTCAGCGGATCAGACTTTTAAAAGTTCCGATTTTGTGCTCCGCGGCTCTATCACTTGCCAGAAGCGGCCGCCGGAGGCCCCTCCCCCACCGTCTATCCTCCCGAATATCACCTCGGATTCACCTCTCTGCATGTCCTACCTTCCAGAAAGTGGTCGCTTTTCTGATGAGAGAGTTGTTGCTCTTCTTTTCTTCGATCTCCTGTTGAGTTCGTAGGTGTTCAGAATGGTTTGATCCCTATCCAGCTGAATTCCTGAGAGGAGACGAAATCCAGGTCTCCTACTCCTCCGCCATCTTGCTCCGCCCCAAATAAATAAAATCTTTAAAAAATTTTTTAAAAATCAAAAATATTTGTGTACTGAACATAAAGAACAATTCCTAAAAGATAAATAAATATTTATACTATGAAGGAAATGGGAAGTTTATAGGTTATATAGTCAATATACAGTCTCTGACTAATACAATGACGTTGTATTTATAAACCAAACTATACAATTGTATTTCCAGAGACATTTACAAAAGTTATTCCTGAAAGTCTCCGCAAAGAAAACCTTAACAGGGACACCTGGGTGGTTAAGTTGGTTAAGCTTCTGCCTTCTGCTAAGGTCATGATCCCAGGATCCTGGGATCGAGTCCCACATGGGGCTCTCTGCTCAGCAGGGAGCCTGCTTCTCACTCTCCCACTCCCCCTGTTCATGCTCTCTCTCTCTCTCTGACAAATAAATAAATTTTAAAAATCTTTTTTTTAAAAAAGCTTAATTTGTAAAACTTATCTTCAATTGACCCAACTCAGTGGCTCTGTGTGAAAAGCCTTATTTATGGTTCTTTGGTTGAAAACAACCATGGAACCTGTCCCCTGCAGCTTCGTGAGCAGGACTACTGGTCAAAGCTATCAAGAATCTGACCGAAAACTTAAAAGGAAATAATGGGGATGAGAGATGTCCACAGGGGACTTTGAAAAGCTCTGATAGGGTGCCTGGGTGGCTCAGTTGGTTAAGCGACTGCCTTCGGCTCAGGTCATGATCCTGGAGTCCTGGGATTGAGTCCCGCATCAGGCTCCCTGCTCAGCAGGGGGTCTGCTTCTCCCTCTGACCCTCCTCCCTCTCGTGCTCTCTGTCTCTCATTCTCTCTCTCTCAAATAAATAAATAAAATTTAAAAAAAAAAAAAGAAAAGCTCTGATATATTCCTGGAAATTTGAAACGTTATTGTATTAGGGTTCTCAGAAAAACAGAACCAACAGGAAATTTGGTCTCATGACCTGCTGTCTGTGGGCTAGAATCCCAGGGAAGCCGGTGGAATGGTTAAAAGTCTTGACACTTGAAGAGCAAGCAAATGGTGTCAATTCCAGTTCGAGAGTGAAGGTCTGAGAACCAGGCTCTCTGATGGAAGAGCGATATTCCAGTAGAGGGAATTTAAGTAATACGGATAAAGATTGGGTGAAAAAGATTTTGTTAAGGAAGACGGGAAACCAGGACTCACAAAGGAAGTTGTAAATATACATGGTTACATAAACATTAAAACATACGTAACAAACAGCAGAATAGAGATGAGTGAATCAAATGAATCTTGCTTCTTTCTTTGGGCAGGCTCTCAGCCGGTGAAGAACAACAGCACTCAAACACATTACATTCCTGTTTCTTGGTGGTCTTCAGAAATATTACACATTAATGAAGTTTAGATTATTATATAACCGTGTGGCAAATATTTCTTCTTAGTCTTGCTCTTGATTTTTGACACTGGACATTGTATCTTTTGACATACATACATTTTAAATTTGATAGAGATTACATATCAAAAAATAATAGTGGCAAATTACAGTTGTATCAGCAATACATGACAATCCCCAGTGGATTTATATTCCCAACATCATTTGATGTTCTTAGTTAGTTAAATCTTGCTAATTAAAATATTACCTATCCCGGTTTTGATTTGCATTTCTCCAAATGGGAGAAAAGTATCTTTTCTTCCCATGTCTGGCCATTTCAAGTCCCATTCGTTCATTTATTCATGCACAAATATTTACTGACTGGCATGGGAGTGGATAAAAGCAGTGGCTAAGAAACTGGACAGTCTCCGCTTGGATCCTGCCTCCTCCATTTGGTGTGACTCTGGATGAGTTACATAATGACTCTGTGGTGAAATTTCCTCACCTGTCAAATGAAGCTAAAAATACTGATTTCATAGACTTGGTGCAGGGATTCATTGTGCTAACACCTGCAGGCAGCTGCAAACTGCACTTTGCCAATGATAGATGAACAATTGATGCTACCTGTTATCATGGACCAGGTACAGTTTTAAGGACAATGTACCAGGTACTGGGTGCTGTTGATTCCCCTCCCCTGCCAACTCCAGGCCCAGCAGCCCCATCAGCTTCTCAGAAGACCTTGGGAGAATCATCTTACCTTCCTCTGGCCTGAGGGGGGTGGAGAGTGGTAACCAGCTGTGCTGGAAACACCCGCAAACCCTTTAGCTTTGTGTTTTCTGAGGCCTGCCCAAGACCTTTGGAAGTCAGAGCAATGAAGTGTGCTTGGCTCAGAAGACAGAGTAGAGGAGATTACAATTTTTTTTTTAATTTTCACACTTTGGGGATTGTCTCATGTATTACAATATACATGTGAAAATTTTTAACTTTTAAATTTTAAAATTTTAAATTCTAGTGTAGAAAAATTTTAAAAGAAAATAAAAATAAATATGATAATATAGAGATATATTATGAACATGAAAAGATGTTTAAGTTCACAAAAAAGTATGTCTGTATTTATACACACACACAGATTGTCTTGAAAGGAGTACACCAAAATGTTAACAATTGTCCTCTTGGACTATGGACTCTGAGAAACAAACTGAGGGTTCTAGAGGGGAGGGGGGTGGGGGGATGGGTTATCTTGGTGATGGGTATTAAAGAGGGCACGTACTGAATGGAGCACTGGGTGTTACACGAAAACAACGAATCGTGGATCACTACATCAAAAACTAATGATGCAATGTATGGTGACTAACATAATAAAATAAAATAAAATAAAATAAAATAAAATAAAAAAGATCCAAACAAAAAAAAATTGTCCTCTTGGTGGTGACAGCACTTTTATTACTTCTTTAGAGTTTTATGTATTTTTAGCTTTTCACAATAAGACTTTATTTCTTTTAAAATCATAAAAAAGCCCCAATTAAATTATTGTAGATTTGGAAACAGAGAAGTTCCATTGAGGAGATAGAAGAAGAAGGAGGCAGAAGCCCCTGGAACTGTGGCTGGATCCCAAGGCAATTTAAGGGATGATTTGGGATACAAGCCAGTCATCAGACCTCCAGGGGAGGGTTTTATTCTGGGTGAGAGAGAATGGCCATTGCAGGTTTTACTATTTCTCCTACACTTTGGAATTGTGCTTGTTGTGTTTTGCCTTAAAAAATATTGGGATTAAAATGTGATTTTCACTTCACATTGATTTAATTTAGATACCATGATTACCTATAACTGCAAGATTTTCATTTTTGTTATTTTTTTTTTCAAAATGTCGACAGTGGGGCGCCTGGGTGGCTCAGTTAGTTAAGTGTCTGCCTTCGGCTCAGGTCATGATCCCGGGGTCCTGGGATCCAGCGCTGCGTCGAGCTCCCTGCTCAGCAGGGAGTCTGCTTCTCCTTCTCCTTCTGCTGCTCTCTCTCTCTCTTCCCGTCAAATAAATAAATAAAATCTTTAAAAAAAATGTCGACACTAATGTTACCCTGACTGTCCTGCAGAAGACATTTCTTTGAGGGAATTCAGTGGGATGCTGCCTCATGCGAGATACCACCCCAGTGAACTCTGAGCTTCAAGGAAGCCTGTCAGGGACAATGGATTTTGGAAAATGTGGAATACAATCAGAGCTGTGCTTAGCAGGAGGAAAAGAAGGAGCAAGGTGGTAATTGGTCAGGGAAAGGAGAGACCGGGGCGGGGGGGGGGGCAACTGCATGTTGTGAAGGGTGCGGTTTAATGAGAATTTTGCTGTATGTGTTGGGTCAGATAATTGTCCATTTCTGCTTATGCACAGGAGAACTATAGTGCATTCTATGTATGTATGTATGTATGTATTTATAAGATTTTAATTTAATTAATTAATTAATTTTTATTTATTTGAGAGAGAGAGCACACACAAGCTAGGGAGGGAGCAGAGGGAGAGGGAGAGAATCTCAAGCAGACTCCATGCTGAGCACAGAGCCCAACGGGGGGCTCCACCCTGAGATCATGACCTGAGCTGAAATCAAGAGTTGGAGGCTTAACCAACTGAGACACCCAGGCACTGCAATAGATTTTATTTTTAAGTAATCTCTACACCCAATGTGGGGTCAAACACAAAACTCTAAGACCAAGAGTTGCACACTCACTCCCCCCACTGAGCCAGCCAGGCACCCCTTAGTACATTTTTTTAAATTTCCTTCATTTCTTTCAGGTGCAACAGTATGATGAATCTGGCCATAAATTAAGATGCAATTATTGGGATAATATTTCAGAGTCTTCCATCAGGAGCTATAGACTTAAGGTACAGTCTCAGCAACCTTTCTAGAATAAAGCAAAGAGAGAATGCACATTCATCTTGGTACTCAGGAGCATGGCACAATAAAAATGGGTAGTCTGGTCCTCTCAATTTCAACTTAAAGTGAGAGGGAAACTGAGGTGGCTATCGAGAAATTAAACTTACCATTTCAAAGACAAGTCCCCTTTCAAACCGAGTGGTGAGCAGAAGGGTCTGTGAATGTGCAGAACTGGTAGATAATCATTTTTCCCCCTCAGGGGAAGAAAACAAAAATCTTTTTTTTTTAAATTATGTTATGTTAATCACCATACATTACATCATTGGATTTTGAGGTAGTGTTCCATGATTCATTGTTTGCGTATAACACCCAGTGCTCCATGCAGAACGTGCCCTCTTTAATACCCATCACCGGGCTAACCCATCCCCGCACCCTTCTCCCCTCTAGAACCCTCAGTTTGTTTTTCAGAGTCCATAGTCTCTTATGGTTCGCCTCCCCCTCCATTTTCTCCCCCTTCATTTTTCCCTTCTTGCTATCTTCTTTTTTTTTTTTAACATATAATGTATTATTTGAAAACAAAAATCTTTTTGACAAGAATAGCTCCTCTTGAAAAGTACATAGGCAAAGAAGATGATGCTTTCCAAGGTGGGGAAAGCTCAGGATAAGATCACAGTCACCTTAACAGAGACCAGACATGAAAAAGGTGCAGGCAAGAAGCAGGTGTGAGGGAGAAGCTGTGTGACCCCGGGGTTTTGTGAAGCAAGAGGCAGGAGGGACACTCTGAGTCACTCCTGGGGCTCCTTCAACAACCCAGGAGAAGACTTGGATTATTTTGTGTTTCTTCAGGATGGTGACCAGCAAAGCCTTCTCTTTATGGGTTCCTGATAATGAAAACTTCTGATTTATGAAGTTTCTAACTAGGATCAGTCAAAACACTTAGAGAACAAGTTGATCACAGAATTCTAGAGATGGAAGAGACTGTAGACCAGCTTCTTACTGCATGAAGCAGTCTCTGACATTCAAGTTCATCATCATGTGATTCCCACTGACTTTCCGCCATGTTTCCTCCACCATACCTGCACCTCAGCCTTCCCCCCTGGCCCGTTTGATGGCTTGCTCTTCCCAGGCCATATCATAAGTGTGTTCTTGCCTTCATGTCCTCACTCTTACCCTTTCTCCTATATGCATGATTTATGTATGTTTGCATCTGTATCCCTCTCTAGATTGTAGTATACTACATATTGCATAATGCTCTTTTCCAGGTATCTGCATGCTTTGCTCCCTCACTTCTTCTAGATCTCTGTTCAAATGCCACTCATGCTCAAGCACTTCCCCTCCCCCTGCTCTGTCTCCATAGCTCTAGTCACTACCTGACATCACAGTGCACAGTAATCCCTCTTTATTTGTGGTTTCGCTTTCCCTGGTTTCAGTTACCTATGGTCAACTGTGGTCTTGGAAACAGATGAGCCTCCTTCTAACATACTGTCAGCAGGTCAGTAGCCTAAGCTCACAGCTCGGTGCCCACTCACCTCCCTTCATCTCACCACATAAGTATTTTACTATCTCATGTCATCAAGAGGAGGAGGCATTTTATTATCTCATGTCATTTGAGAGAGAGAGACCCCATTAACACAATTTTATTACAGCGCATAGTTATCATTATTCTATTTTATTGTCAGTTACTGTTTTTTAATCTCTTACTGTGCCTAATTTATAAATTAAATTTATCATAAGTACATATGTATAGGAACACACACAGTATGTATAGGGCTCGCTACCATCTGTGGTTTTGGGCATCACTGGGGGGTCTTGGGATGTATTCCCTGTGGATAAAGGGGGACTACTGTATTTTCACTTGCTTACCTTTTATTTTGTGTCTGCCCAGTGAGCATGTAAGCCCCATGCAACCGGGATCTCTTCCATTTTGTTCTGTTCTATCTCTAGCATCTCACACTGTTCCCACATTTGGCACTCAGTACATAGTTCTTTAATAAAGAAATGAATGAGTCAGAGTGGTGTCTCCTTGAACTTTCTATTTTCCCAATAACTAGCTCAAGATCTAGCAGAGTGTAGGACATTCTGTCTTCCTAGCCATGTGACATTGGGCAAGTCTGTGTCTCAGTTTCTCCATATGCAAATTAATACTTGCCATATTCAATGAGTGCACACCCATAGAGCACTTTTTGGGAGCACTCACTGAGAGTTCATTATTATCATATAGGGAAATAACTTGAGGGAAAATTAAAGAAATCAGAACTTTAAAAGTTAATTTTTGATCAAAAAATTAATAACCTAATATAAAGTGGAAAATAAAAAGATGATACGAGGTCACTTATATTGTATATAAATAATATATGTATACGCATATATACATACACGTATGTAATAGGGAATAAGAGTATGTTTCCTCATCTGGATTAAAATACATTATTTTTTTTATAGTGGTTATTTCTGGGTGGTAATACTCTGGATGGGTTTTTTTTTCCGTGAAGTCTTTATTAAATTTTCCACTTTTCTATTATAATCATGCAGGGCCTCTGTCAGCACAAATGATAAACACTGTCAAGATTGGCTATTTACTGGTTTAAAATTATGAAAGGAAATGAAATGCATTTTATTTTATTTATTTTTTTTAAAGATTTTATTTATTTATTTATTTGACAGAGAGAGACACAGAGAGAGAATGGGAACACAAGCAGGGGGACTGGGAGAGGGAGAAGCAGGCTTCCCGCGGAGCAGGGAGCCCCATGTGGGGCTCAATCCCAGAACCCTGGGATCATGACCTGAGCCGAAGGCAGACACTTAACCGACTGAGCCACCCAGGCACCCCTGAAATGCATTTTAGATTTCACTCCACTTCCTCCTGGCTGCTTTGGGGTTGTCAACCAGGTGGAACCCCCAGGAGCATGTGCAGGGCCTGGATGTAACTAAGCCGGAGCCCATTCTGCAGACCCCACCCAGCCAAAGCAGCGGTTTTCACCTCCGGGGGCTCTGGCATTGGGAACCAGCTTGCTGGTGGTATTGAGCAATCACATTGCTTTTACTACACAGGAACCTCAATCTTTGTCCAAACTCAACTACTTGATTAACTCTCACTTAAATAGTAGAACTTTACTTTTGAAAGGTCGGGGTTTTCTTTATTTTTTTTCACAGCTGTCTTGGCAATGTCTGATTCCAGCCTGGGCAGGAAGTATCTGAGTCAGAGACGGGTGAAGCAGCTTTTCTGGTGCCGTGCCCAGCCCTCCGACAAGGACTGTCTCTCCCAGAGCATTAAGCCTGCTTCTACAAAGATTTTGCAGAGAGTAGGAGGTTGTAGGAAATGGGATACAACCAAAGAAGCCCTCTCATCCACCCTTGACTGTATTTGAAAAAGTGTTAGTCATTGGCATTGGCCCTGTCCTCTTGAGCATCCTCAATAAATTAGCAGTTCTCAGAAAACCACCCCCACAGGAATGGGAAGGAAAAAACGACCAAGAAGCAGGGAGACTGAGGTGGTGTGTACACTAGATATTTTATAAGATACGCTTAGCTAAATAGAGCACATTTCTACCCACCGGCCATGAAAAAATCTTTTTTAAAATTTAAAAAAGCAGAACTTAAGTGCTAGAATCTGAAGGCATGTTTCGATCCATTAATCTAAATGACTTATGGTTCTCTCTTTCCTTTTCCTTCTGCTTCTCCTTCTTTCCTCTTTTTCTTTTTCCTTTCCTGTATTGTGGTGGTGGCGGCGGCAGTTGGTGATGTAGTTTGAGATGGTCTGAGATGGTCACACAATTGCTCAGCCCCTTTCTTCTCCACAAAGAAAATGGGGGATTTCCTGTTTCTAAATGAAGAGGAGCCAAATGCCTGTTTGGTTGGAAGTGGACTGACTTCAAGATGATCCCAATATTTTTACTTTCAGATTCCATCTTTAAGGACTTTAGACTTGAGGTATCTGTTAGAAGTCATGGAGCATCTCAACAGGTTTGAGCACTGTGACGGGGACAATGCGTGACTCAGGGAAAGCAATACTGGGTCCTCAATTAGCTGAATTAGTATCTAAATCTCGGGTTGGGCATTTATGAGCCATATGATATGGGGCCCTTTCTTAACCTTTTGGAACCTCAATTCCCTAATTTATAGGAACCATAGGGTTGGTAGGAGGATTAGATATAATATATAAAAATGCCTTGCACATAACAGATGCTTTACTATTTGCCTGTACCATTATGTTGAGTGTATGTAATCATCTCTTACAGACATTGAAGCTGCTGTGAATAAAAACAATGTAGATTATATCTAAAATTGTCATAAAGACAAGGCGATAATCATGGTTATGTATCAAATGCTCAATTTTGTTTCCTATAGGATGAGAGCAGGGATTGCATTTGAGTGACTGTGTATTGCAAATATTATACCCAGACGCTAGACCAGGGCTCTCTCAAAGTGTGGATTGAGATCCATCCCCATAAGATAGAATAAGACAAGAATCACTTGCGAATCTTACAGAAACGTGTATTTCTAGGTCTCTCCAAGATCTTCTCGACTCTAGGACCCTGTAATTTGCATTTTCGTGGGGTTCCTATGCACATTAAAGTTTAAACAACACCAATTTGATGATGCAGATTTTTTTTAAAAATGTTTTAAATCAGTTAATTAGTGTGACATTATCTTAAACATAATCCACGTTTGTCTGATAAAGTATTATAATGTATACCACTGACATTCTACTATTACTGATACATATCATTATAATGATCTAATGATATAATATAAATGACATACCTGACATGATAAGTAACTATGATTTATTTCTGATGTAACTCATTGTAAAAGAACTCATGGAACAGAGGAGTTAAAGCCAGGGTTTCTGTTTGGCAGCAATGCCAAGCTCACCAGCTGTGAGACTTTGGGAAAGATCCTTAACCTCTCATTAAATCCTAGTTGTATTTTGTTTCTTTTCTTTATTTTTTCTTTTGGAAGAAGGCAGGAACAATTTTACTGGGCATTTTTTGTTTGCTGAGGATTTTTTAGGC
Source organism: Neomonachus schauinslandi (assembly GCF_002201575.2). Lineage (NCBI taxonomy): Eukaryota > Metazoa > Chordata > Mammalia > Carnivora > Phocidae > Neomonachus > Neomonachus schauinslandi. Next base: position 131,124,725 of record NC_058411.1, on the reverse strand, counting down.
CAATAGTCATATGGGTCTTCTTTTCTTTTTTTATTGAAGTAGAGTTGACATACAATATTATATTAGTTTCCAATGTACAACATAGTGATTCAAAATTTATATACATTATGAAATGATCACCATGGTAAGTTCTAGTTACTGTCTGTCACCATACAAAGTTATTAAAATATTATTGACTATATTCCCTATGCTATACTTCCTATGCCCATGACTTACTTACTTTATAACTAGAAGTTTGTACCTCTTAATCTGCTTTACCTATTTTGCCCATCTCCCCACTCACCTTCCCTATGGTAACCAACAGTTTGGTCTCTGTATTTATGAATCTGTTTCTCTTTTGTTCTGTTTGTTCATTTGTTTTGTTTTTCAGATTCCACATATAAGTGAAATCATACAATATTTGCTTTTCTCTGACTTATTTCACTGAGCATAATACCCTCTAAATTCATCATTTTGTTGCAAATGGCAAGATTTCATTCATTTTTTATGGCTGAATAATAGCCTAGTATATGTATCAATATGTCTGTCTATCTGTATATACATTATACATAGATACATTACATACATATATTTACATACCACATCTTCTTTATCCATTCATCTATCAGTGGACACAGGTTGCTTCCATATCTTGGCTATTGTAAATAATGCTGCAATGAACATAAGGGTGCATATATCTTTTCAAATTTGTGTTTCTGTTTTCTAGTTTCCCATTTACCTGATAGTTCCTACCTTGTAGGATTATTCAAAGTATTGAATGAGGTAACACATCTATAAATCTTAGATGGTCAGTGCTTAGTGTCATCAAAAGAAACCTTCATGAAGATCATGTAATTCAGAAAGACTCTTTGGTGGAGATTTGATTAGCACCTTTGAAACTTTTTTTGACTTGTGAGGAGAAGCAAATCTGGATGGTCTTCATTTCTGCCCTTTTTTGGTATCTTGCAGAAAGCCAGCTCAGCAGGCCTGAGTTAGCTGAAAGAAAAGAAAGGCTATTGATAGCTACTGAGCCCCAGATAGTGTCTCTTTCTAACAAGATTATTTTTCCACTGTTACAGAGTCACAGTGGAGATAAATATTTCCCACACACCTGACCCTACAAATATACAGAGCACTGAGGGGTAGGGATGGCCCTCTCCACTAGAACACTGGCCAAAACACTATTTTATTTCAACTATGCCTAGCCTGAGAATAGCTTTCTATGGGATCAGGGGAGCTTGGGGAATTGTATGTGCTTTATTGAATTTCTACCTCTAAGTTTTTCCGTGATAAACTTTACTATCTATATCTATTTCCCATGGCACTAATAGTGTGTGTCCATGATCCCTTTCAAAACAACTCGTTGTTTTTTTTGTTGTTTCTTTGTTGTTGTTGTTGTTTTAACCAAAGGAATTTTTGGTGTAATCACTGGAAATACCTTTCAAGGTGTTGCCTTTTTTACTGAATTTGAAGTCACAGATGAAACTGAATTTTGCTAAAAGATGCCCCTCTGGGTAGACTAATTACCAAAGAAGCCCCTTCCCATGCACCGACCCACTTTATGCTAGGTCCCCCAGGGTGGATCTCAGCCCCATTCACCTCTAGATTGGACACCTTCACCAAGGAATAACTTTCAAGTCAAAGCAATAGCCCTCTTTGAAGCTAAATTAATTCTTCAAAGCTAGATGAATAACATGGAGATCCATCAACACATTAGAGCTGACAATAACTTGAGAAGCAAATATCCCTTATTTTATGTATAAGGCATGGAGTGAAGATTGGGCCTGTTTAAGGTTACTCTCCTCAGGATTGGAAAGCAAGAACTTGAACCTCAGATTCTTTTTTTTTTTTTTTAAAGATTTTATTTATTTATTTTAGAGAGAGAGAGTGAGAGAGAGCATGAGAGGGGAGAGGGTCAGAGGGAGAAGCAGACTCCCCACTGAGCGGGGAGCCCAATGTGGGACTCGATCCTGGGACTCCAGGATCACGACCTGAGCTGAAGGCAGTCGCTTAACCAACTGAACCACCCAGGCGCCCTGAACCTCAGATTCTTGATTCCTCACCTCTGCTCCCTCTAGTAGTCCATGTCATGCTGGATTTTGTTGTTTGCTTCCTGCTATAGCGTCATCAGTAAAAGTATTAGGGGATCAATGTAAGTACTTGATAAGGAATGTTTGGTTATTAATAATGTGATATAATGATTAGATGACATAAATGTGAATAGCACTTTGGAATCCCTGTTTATTATTTATTTATTTTAAATTCTTTATTTAAATTCAGTTTAGTTAACACATAGTGCATTATTAGTTTCAGAGGTAGAATTTAGTGATTCATCAGTTGCATATAACACCCAGTGCTCTTTACATCAAGTGCCATCCTTAACGCCCATCACCCTGTTACCCCATCCCCCCACTGACCTCCCCTCCAGCAACCCTCAGCTTGTTTCCTAGCGTTCAGCATCTCTTATGGTTTGCCTCCCTCTCTATTTACACCTTTTATTTTTCTTTCCCTTCCCCTATGTTCATCTGTTTTGTTTCTTAAATTCCACATATAAGCATTCCTGTAGTTTTTATGTCTACCTGTCTCCGGTCAGGCTCCTCGAGATAGAGATAGTAGATTAATTTGTAGGAGGTATATTTGGGACTGTAACCAAGATTACCACACAGGAGGGGATGAACATCAGCAAGATTACAGAGAGGGAGAAGTGGAGATGATCTTAATGAAGACCTCAGAACAGTGGGAAATTCTAGAGATGGTATGGTCCTCAGAGTGTTCCAAGTCTGTTCACGGGCCTAGGACTTTGTGCCCTTACAATAATCAGTCATTGGATTAGAGCCTTTCTGGAAAAAGGGAGTGGTTTTGATGAAAGCACTCCTTTTAGAGGCAGTTGGCTAAGGGCTCTTTGCTATCACTTCTATAAACTGTTCTTTCACTCCAACAGGGGGATTTGACTGGGGTATGTCCAGATTCACCATGCAATCACATCTAACCCTCATACACTCTATGGGATAAGTACAATGAACATAGTAACCCATTTTATAGATAAAGAATGGCAAAATCCATTGATTTGCCCAAATACTCTCAGCCTCTAGGTAGCAGAGCTGATACTAAAATCTCTATTTCCTGTTTTTATGTTGCTGTTACAGATCATTATTTTAAAACTGCAGAGGTAGGTAGAGGCATAGTTATGACTGTATGTATTTCCAAATCTGAGTATATGTCAATACCTAAGATGCATTCATTTACGTTTACGAAGTCCTTCCTATATACAAAGCCCTGGGAGATGCTGAGAATACAGACAAAGGCACTGTCCCTGCTGTTCAGTAACTCCTTGACCTTTGACGAGGGAGATAACTAACTACAAGTCTGGTCAGAGCTGTGATGAGCTGGATAATGAACCATCAAAGACAACACCTGCTCAGCCTGAGTTTGTGCAGGAAGTGACAACACTCAATCTGGCTTGATGAATAAGTGGGGAAGGTAGAAATAGCATGTGCAAAGACATGAATTGGCAAAACTGCAAATAATTCAGTGCAGATGAAGAGTATCACAGGTGTAATTAAAGTGGCAGGAGGCAAGCCTGGAGATTTGATAAGGTACTAAAGCTCCAAGAACAACGTGGTTTAGACTTTACCTTGAAGGCAGCACCTGCTAGTGCAGGAATATTCGCTGTGGAGGGGCAGGATGGTATCTGAGTTTCCGGAAAACCACCGTGGGGAATGAACCTGGGCGGGTGAGGCTGAAGGTTGATAGACCATATAAGAAAATGAAGCAATAATCCAGGTGACCTAAATTTCAGCCCATTAACTCACATTCACATTGATGTCTCCCTTCCCACTAGGAAGGATTCATTTTAATTCTGAAGCTATGAAGTAGACAAAAACCTTTACCACTGGAAAGAAGAAATGACCATGAAAAATGTTTAGTTTCAATAAGCTTCTAAAACCACAGTCATGGAAGGTTCCATGGAACATCAGATCATGGAGGTCTTAGAGGGAAAAGTGAAGATAAATGTATAGTTTTGCCTCTGAATGATCACACGTACGTGCCAACCAGTGCCTTCCCCATACTTGCAGGTGTGGAATATGGAACATGGTAGAGATCCATCCTCTCCCTTTCTGTGAAGCTCTCCATCAACCATCAGAGATGTATCCTGCTCGGGATCCAGCTTGCACCTAGGATATTTCTGCTGAATTGTCATGGTATGAGCATCCCTGTGACACATGACCATGCAAGAATGCGGTAGTGTTTATCAAGCATCTCAAGCATTCCAGTGCTGGGCAGTTGAACTCACTGTACTTCAGTGAATCCTCTCTAAAGCACATGCATCATCGTGAAGAGGCTGGGGCTCAGAGCTGATACCATTGGCTCGAGGAAATGCAGCCAGTCCATGGGAGATCTGGGGGGGGGCTCTCTTGGGCTGATGTGGTCCCAGCCCCTAGCTCCACACTGACCTCCCAGGCTCACACCTGAGCTGACATTGCCCCTGGGGTTATATCATTTCCTGTCATATAAATAGACCTTCCCATCACAAGAAGAGGCTGTAAAATGCCTCAAGGTTGAAATCAGCAGTGAGCAATTCACTTTCTTCCTAGATTAGCCTAGGGGGTTCAAGAATTCAGGGCCCAGAGTTAGACAAACCTGAGTTTAGATGTAAATTTCAAGATTAGCTACCCAAGCTACTTGAGGCAAATTATTTAATCTCTCTAAGCCCCAGCTTTCCCATCTGTAAACTGGAATGATCACAGTGACCACCTCAAAGGATTGTTTTGGGGTCTAATGAGTGACGGACTTAAAAACATCTGGGCACATGTCTGGTGGAAGGTACCTGCCCATACATGTGAGCTGCTTATTGCGTTACCTGTTCAATGACTTTCCATCCTGCCGATTTTACCAGGGAAGAATCGGCTCATTTGTGATGTGACTTTATGGCAAAACTGACAGGCTTTCCCATAGTAAGCTGAAATCTTTGAGGAAAGTCAGTTGGAAGGCTCAAATTTTAGCTCCAGCGTGTTTTTTCTCTCCTTTTCTAATGCTTCTGTTTCTGTAGTGAGAAACTGCTGGGCTTTTTGCTGCTCCATTTATTTGGACTCTATAATCTTTCTTTATTGCCTCGCTTTGCTCAATAAACCCGAGGGATTTTGTTCACATTTCCTCTACAGGGTGCGTGGTGCTGTGACAAGGCATAATGTTATTCGGGCCATAATTATAGAGACATCCGTCAATCTCTCTGAGCCTCAGTTTCCTCTTAGGTTAAATGAGATTGATCCTACATTGATCCTATATCTCACCAGTATTATGAGGACCCCAAAAAACCAGTCACGGTAAAGTACATTATAAAGCTGAAAGTTCTGTAAAAATATAAGCTCTTTTCAATATTTTATGGTTGTTATAGGGGGTCAGAAAGTAGCCATAAATAAAAATGATCACCCACCTGTTCTAATTGCTAACTCCTACACTAGGTAATTACTGAAAGAACGTGTTTAGTCTGAAAGAGACATTCCTTTAAAAAGAGCAAGAGGATGATTTATTTAAAATCTAGGTCTATGTTTTGTTAAACTTTATAGGAAAGAGAAAGAAGCTGAGGGTTGGTTATGATGGGTCTTAGGGAAATAAATGATGAAAGACCATATACACTCGATTTGGCTAGTTTTGTCCATATTTAGTTACAGAATCTAAAAAGAAGGAGGGTCAGTATTGAGGTTAGGGATGTGTTTTATGAGACCAACACTTCCCAAAACTATCAGGAAAAAAGTCAGGAGATTGCATAGAAAATAAAGGTGAGATCTCAAAAGAAAGGCATCAGAGAGCTGTGAAGATGAGATCAGAAGCTCTTCTGACAGGTACTAGTCCTTATCCCCAGCCTTTGTCCCGTAACACTGGCTCACCATGTGAGTTAGTCTCTCTGCTGTGTGCTGGTAAATGTTTAAAAACACATACAAGTATATTAAAAATTTTACTGATATAAAATATGTGTAGCATGCATTTTGTAGAAATAGTAAACATATAATACTCCTTATTATAAATTTCCCATAGCCAATCATTTATCACAGAGTACTTTCATTGACTTTTGCCCAATTCTTATACCCCTAGCCAACCTACGCTTGCAGTTGACTAAGGAGCATAGCTCCAAAATGAATGTTGGTATTTCCAAGTAAGAAATAAGGAAACTAAAACAACAAAAACATTTGCCAACTTCAGTGACCTTACACTGTTGCAGAATCAGATAGTGATAGCTTTTCAAATACTGAAACAATAGTTTCTTAATTTGGGTACTATTTACAATCTGATGGCTGTGAATACAATATTCTTTTAAATTTAATGGGAATCATTAATATTGTCTCCATAAATTTCTTAAGTCTGCACAAGTAACAAAACAGTAAGTTACACTGTTTGGGGAACATTTACTGATCTTTTGCAGTGTAAATATTTCCATGGTGCTCTATTTCAAGCAAGAAAATGACCCCACTGAATGTAGAGGTGGGAAGAGATGCACATTATTACACCAATCTATAATCTTTATAGCACACAATTACAATAGCTATAAATAATCTGAAGAGAATAAATACTGCTAAAACGTAAGATAGAAATTTATAAATTTTGAATATTGATTTTTATTATAATTTATTTAATAGTAATCTTATATTCTCTCTTTAAAAAAATTATCTCTGTGTTTAACAACTGGCATGCAACCTCCCTGAAAATTAAAAATCAAGGATTTGAGCTAACAAAAGTTGACCTCAACATGACACTGATGCTTATTAGTAGTAAAAGATCTAGTAAAGAGGATAGACCGTATGTTATAGGACTTTGAGAATTCATGCAAAGTACTTGGTATACCTTATCTAGTTTTTTAAATGTCATTTTTTATTAAATCAGGGCTCTTTACTCTGCTCCATGTTGCCTCTTGCCTAGGAAGCATTAACAGACCCCTTGTGAATTTCTCTCTCTACAGAGTAACACCTTGTTGCATCTAACAGCCACATACTGAAACCTTTCCTGCTATGATAGAATATGAATGCTCAGCCATCACATTCCTGTTTGATGTTGATAGAAAATGATAGCTTATTACACAATTAATAAATAAATCCACCTCTTTGGTCTCTGGAATATGCACTTCTACAGCCATTAGAAGTCTCTCTCTTTACAGATCAATCTTAAAAACATGCTTTTTATCCCCACCGTCATTAGCAGCAGTTTAAAAATTCTTCTAGAGTGCACCTCTCCTTTGCTTTTTTCTTTTTCTCCAGACTAGGTCTTTATTCTCCCTACTTTAAAGCTTTAATATTTGAAATCAGTCTCATAAATTTAATAAGGACACCCACATGGATGATTATTTTAAACCTCAATCAAATAGGTTTATGTTATTTTTTACCCTTTTTTTGAGGACAGTGGAGGATTAATGGATAAATGTATAATCAACCCACATAAAACTTGACAAGCAGATATTTTATAAAACTGCCTTGTGGGAATCCAAATAGCAGATGTTCTTTATCATGACAATCCAGCCGAATACCCCGACCGAGGGAGAGGAACACAGCGCGTTTGAGCACCAGCTGCAGGGACATGACTCTGTCTGGCTGCCAACAGCACAACTGAAATGCAGAATACCATCCTGAAACAGAGACAAGGGGCTTTGTGAGTTCACAAAGGCAGATTTTAATGACAGAGGCTATTAGGGCATCTTCTGTCTGTCTCCCATATGCTTTGTTGAAGAAATGGAGAATAAGGCTGTCCAAATTTAATGTGCCAAGAGGCTACAATCACTGGGCCACCTGTGTGCTTTGGCGGTCACTGTTCTAAGGCAGTTTCTGGCCAAAAGGGCTTGGAAAAGTCAGAGCTGTTTGCTTGCAGTTTGTTCAATGGGACATTCGCCAATAGAGGTCAAAAGAAGAGGACAGAGGGAACTTTAGTTAGATTTTAGTACATTTCCAAATTGGAATAAACCAGGTTTAGCACAGCTGAGCCCAACCTCAGGAATGAGAACTCAGTCCTTTATGCACCAGTGTTGGCCTGATGCTGGCTTTAACAAGCAGAGGCAAGGTTCTGCAGATCTGTGTAGCAAAAGGCGTGAATCTGGAAGCAATATACTAAATCCAGAGGAAACATGAACAGAATCATGCTGAGTGTGCCCCTTGTAACGTGGATGGCAAGAAACCAATGCGGTGAGGAGACAGAGAAGAACAGAACCCTATCGATTTCAGTAGAATTCATCCCACTTCAAACCGATGGGACTTTTTCAATTTGAACATTGAAACCTAGAGCCACACTTGAAACAATAGTTGAAGGCGGCATACCAGGACATTCCCATTTCCACTTCCCAATTACAGTTTAAGGTTCAGAGTTCCCAGAGTTACTTCCTGCGCCCAGCTGGCTCTTTGGACGGGATCACAGCCCTGGGAAGAGAGACGGAGGGTGGACCCATGTCTATTTCACAGGACAAGTTCAAGGTGCACAATGCAGAAGTCGTGAGGTGGAGCCTCGAGCTTTTCCAAGAGGGGCTGCAGCAGCCAAAAGGATGTTTGAGAAAATCTTCCAAGTCTCTGCTCTATTTGTCAGGGAGGGCCTGTTCTGCCCATTTTCCTGTTGTCTCTCATCTTGGGCTACACCTCCTCCCTGATTTCCTGTGCAGGCTTCTGGGCATCCTTGGTCCTGCGTATTGCACCTGCCGTAGGATTTGGTGAAGCACCTAAGCCCTCAAGGCACCTAAATCCCAGTTACATTTCTTTTCAGTCCATCTTGCTTCTGTGCTAACTCCTGCAACTTGAAAGCATTCTCCTGCCCCAAACTCTTAGCTGCATTTCTTACAACAGTCATTTTTAGAGAAGGAAATTGATGCTTGGACCAGTGTTAACCAGACTGGTGGCTGGCAAGTCATGCAGAAATGGGAAAAGAGCAGCCAAAGGGTCAGTTCTCAATGAGCAAATTATCCAATGTTACAGTGCTTCGGGTTCCCCGCATAGAAGCGTCAATGGTGCAATGGATTTCATTTTTTTTTTCTTCTCCCTTCAGAACACCTTTACTAAGGTGGAATCTTATCCAGGATTCAATTCCTTTTTCATAGATCACAGTGAAGCAGATTGGTTCAAAGCCCTGGCAGCCCACGGTATCCTCCTCCAGGCCTCCAAAGTATCTCTGCAGAGCTCTCCGGGGGCTTCTCAAAAGGCTATATGAAAGCCGCAGAACTAGATGGTCTCTAACTTTGCTTACATTGTGAATATTCATGACTCCTTGGAGATGGCATCCCCAGGAGCTGAGACTCCAGCTGAGTTTTGGGTTGCTCCCCCAACACCTCTCCTTTCTCCCAGACTGCCTCTAGCCCTGTGCCCACCCTCACTGTGCTCCCAGCCGTGGGGTCAATTAAGCCAAGGTTACATTCTTAGGAAACATATGACAGAAGCATAAAATTTCACCTTGGTTTGGAGATAAGGACCATGGGTTTGGGCTCCTGGTCCAGATCTACAGGTGGAAGCTCAGAGTTGGCTATTTGGAGGGACTTTGCAAAGCCCTCTGGTTTGGACATCATTCTACAGCCAGTCACATGAAAATCCCTTCCTACCGCTCTGTTTCATCTCCTCACGTTCAGCTCATTCCCTTCACTTCCGAAAGCTAAAATACCTCTGCACTACAAGGCTTTGGCATATGCTCTTCCCTCTGTCTGCCATGCTCTTCCCTCAGCTGCCTCTTCATCAGACTAACTTCCACTCCATCGTTCCAATGTCAGCTCGGTTGTCCCTCTCCCAGAAAAGGCTTCACAGCCCTTTTTTTCCCCCATAGAACTGGTTTATCGTTCATGCTGATAGTCAAAGGGACTTCTCCTCCGTGGCCCTTAATCCAAGAGAAGTTTTACAATTTACCAACTTAGCATTGCAAATAATCTGTCTGATTATTTGATAAATATTTATCTTCCCCTCTAGATCAGGGGTTGGGAAACCACAGCTCAAGGGCCAACTCCAGCCCACAGGCTGTTTTCATAAACAAAGTTGTACTGGGACACAGAGGTGCTTATTCATTTCAGTGTCATGCTTGCTGCTTTCACATAATAGCAACAGAGGTGAAGTAGTTGAGACAGTGAGGGGACAGCCCATAAAGCCGAAAATACTTGCCCTTTATGGAAAAAGTTTGCCAACTCCTACTCCCTGAAGCCATAAGCTCTATTTAAAAAGGGAGTGCATCCTTTTGCTCATCATTTTGTCCCCTGTAGCTAACATAATTCCTGGCATATATTTCTGGCTTACTACATACATGTTTCACGCATGAAGCAATGAGTGAATCCACAAACATCATTAGTTGTATGTGTGTAATGCAGTCAAAATTACACAGTAAAAGAATTTTATCAACGGCTTAAGCAGTCTTGTTTTGGAAAAGCATTTTTTATTTATTCAATTCTTTATCATCACAATAGACAAAACATGGAAAATATATATTAGTGAGTGATGATGGTTTCCAGTGTTAATGGAATTGGACTGATCAGAGTGAAAACCTAACTTGGTATATGGCTGAAACGTAAAACCCTGATCAACCACTGAAAGCAAAGATTTCCACCCAAGAGAGACGGTCCTTAATTTGGAGCTAATAAGGAAGCCTTTTAATTTTTGTTTAATTTGTTATTTTTTTCAAATGTCAGCTCTGCCATTTATTGGCTATAACCTATGCCCATAGGATTAAGGTTTTCCTATATGTAATGTCCATAGCCCAGCATTAGGCACATGGTAACTATTTAATAAGTATTAGTGTT
>NC_058411.1:131097844-131113998 GCF_002201575.2 Neomonachus schauinslandi | reverse complement strand
AGTCTCGGCATACTGAATATTTAAATTCATTTCAATTTACATTTTTCTTTCAGTCTCTGTGGGTGTGGGTGATATTGTTGTAATTAGAGTATAGTAAAAGAAGTTTTATACTATTCTGTATTATTGTATTGTAAGCATATTCTACGTTGCTCTAAAATCTTATTTCATTTATTTAATTTTTTAAGGTTTATTTATTTATTTGAGAGAGAGAGAGAGAGCGCATGGGGGGAGGGAGAGATAGTCTTAAGCAGACTCCGTGCTGAGCTCGGAGCCCAACGTGGGACTCGATCTCACAACCCTGAGATCGCCACCTGAGCGGAAATCAAGAGTCCAACGCTTAACCAACTACATTACCCAGGTGCCCCTGAAATCTTATTTTATATCTTCTATTTGACCAGGCCAACAGTTGTAATTTTCATGGATCTAACCTTTTGAAATGAGGCATGTAACTCACAGATGCTGGTTTTTAAAACTATTATAAAACATGAATCGCTCCTGCTTAGTTTTAAAATATTTTATTTATTTGTTACACAAACGGCCTAAATTACATATGAAACCATCACATTGCAGATGCTGCTCTTCCACTGGCAGGGATGAGTATGTATCAGTTTTTCCTCTGGGGACAAATTACTGTATGATTGAAGACATAGTCTCTGGCTTCCGACTATAAATTAATACATTAAACACACATTCACATACATCTATTTGGTGATTAGCATTGTGCTTTGTTTTTAGATTTTATTTAAACCCTTACTTTTTACTGGTTTTGTAGAAATAAGGCACAGATTGGGACGGGGGTGGGGGGAGGAGACTTTTGACTGTATTGACAGGTTGCTGCTTGGTAGCATCTCAACCTTTCACTGCACGCCGCAAGTAATTTATGATGGCAATAAATAGCTGAGTATTTTCTGTATTCAAGGTAGCTGCCTGGGATCCAGAAGAAACATAGCCCTACTTTCAGATTTGATCCACGTAATAGATGTAGAAGCCAGCCCTTAGAAAAGGAGGACCATTAGATCAGGAAGCAGCTGTCTGACTGTCCCTATTTCTATCCAGCAGCCGTTCCTGAGACGTGACTGTCACCGCTAAATAATTTCCCAAGGCCTTGTTCATTTGGCACTTTAAGAAGAGCTGGTCCCCGCATGGTATGTCTCAAAAGGTAGGTCTGTACCATGGCAGATTAGAGCAAAACCTGCTTATCTCAGTGCAAAACCTGCTTCTGCCACGGAGTAACTGCCTGGGGCAAATGATGGGCTGCTCTGTGCTTTGGACTCTCTATCCGTGAAGATAGAGGGAATAATGACAACCTGCAAATAAAGTGGTTAGAATAATATCAAGCATACTGTAAGTGCTCAATAAACCTGAGCTATCATTATCAGTGCTTAAGTAGAAGTTCTGAGACAACCTTCTTTCCTAACTGGGGAACCTTATGAGGACATGTATCTCTTCCCATGAAGTTGGGCTTTCAATTTGCATCTCATTCATGGTCTCAGTCGTATATGTTCAATCTAGTTGTCCAAAACGATTGAATAGTTCCCAAGCTTTGGCTACGCGAAGGAACTAGTTACTGGACTACACTCTGATAGTCTTTGTTTCTAAAACTTTTTTATGGTTCAGCTTTTATGTTAAAATGCTTCCCCCCCCACCTTGTATGGTAAAAAAAAGAGAAAGCTCTAGTGTTTATTGACTACCTAGCAATATCCAAGGCATCAGATGATGGGATTGCACCTTGCTGGTTTGATTCATTTAGTCTTTATGATAACCCTACAAAGCAGCTATTGTAATTTCTCGTTCACAGATGGATAAACTGAGGCTTGGAAAGGTAAGATTTTTTTTTACTTTTTACTTTTTTTAAATTTTTTAAAAAGATTTTATCTATTTATTCGAGAGAGAGAGTACAAGCAGGGAGAGTGGCAGAGGGAGAGGGAGAAGCAGGCTCCCCACTGAGCAGGGAGGCCGACGTGGGGGGGCTCCATCCCAGGAGCCTGTGATCATGACCGGAGCTAAAGGCAGACACTTAACCGACTGAGGCACCCAGCCACCGAAGATTTTTTTTTAAAGATTTATTTCTTCATTTTAGAGAGAGAAAGAGCACAAGTGTGAGGGGCAGAGGGAGAATGAGAGAGAATCTCAAGCAGACTCTGCGCTAAGCGCAGAGCCCAATGTGGGGCTCGACCCCATGACCCTGAGATCATTACCAGAGCCAAAGCCAAGAGTCGAATGCCTAATCAGCTGTGCCACCCAGGCGTCCCAAGACATTTTTCTAAGGACTGTAACAGGGGCAGAATACAAACTCCAGTCTATCCTCCCTAGACTTGTTTATTCATGTGTCATGGAGAGCAAGTGCTTTCTGGGGGATGCTACCTGCTTTACAATGTAAATGTCTTACAAGCTGGGGCAGGACAAGCTTAGTGTATGTAGAAACAGTTACTGTCTCCCACTGCCTTTGCACGTACTGCAGCTTGCTCTATTCTTAGGTAAGAGGCAGATATGCTGGTCACTTCAAGCAGCAGATACGGTTTCTATTTAGAAATTGTACTATCAAAACTTGATTTAACAAAACAGTACAGCCACTTTAGAAGACAGTCTGGTGGTTTCTTATAAAACAAAACATATTCTTATCATGCAACCCAGCAATTATGTTCTTTGGTATTTGTCCAAAGGAGTTGAAAACTTATGTTCACACAAAAACCCGTACGCAGATGTTTTTAGCAGTTTTATTCATAATTGCCAAAACTTGGAAGCAACCAACATGTCCTTCAGTAGGTGAATGGATAAATGAGGTCTGGTACAGCCAGACAATGGAATATTGTTCAACACTAAAAAGAAATGAGCTGTCAAGCCATAAAAAGACATGGAGGAAACTGAAATGCATATTATTAAGTGAAAGAAGCCAATCCGAAAGGCTACATACTATATACGATTCCAACTATATGGAGTTCTGGAAAAGGCAAAACCATGGAAACAATAAAAGTCAGTGGTTGCCAGGTGGTGGGGGTCGAGAGGAGGAGATGAATAGGTAGAAGACAAAGGAATTTTAGGGCAGTGAAAACCCTCTATATGATACTATAATGAGGGAGTATTGTCCAAACCCATAGAATGGACAATACCAAGAGTGAATCCTAATATAAAGTATGGGCTTGGGATGGTTAAGATATGTTAATTGTAATAAATGTAGCATTTTGGGGTGATATCGATAGTGGGGGGTATGCATGTGTGGAGGGGCAGGGATATACGGGAAATCTCTATACCTCCCTTCAATTTTGCTATGAACCTAAAACTGCTTTAATACATAGTCTCAAAAATGATTTAAATGAAATCTCTCTTCCTGCCCCTACTTCTCTTTCTTCTTCAACTCCCCATCCACCCACAGCCAGGGCACACATCCCTCTCCAAATGCCCTGTTGACTTTTTTGCTACTAGGATTTAGGTAAGGAGATGGTACCCATCAACCCATCTGTGATTTGTCCCAGGAGTGGGGCAGGAAGAGGCCCTGACAGGATTTCACAGCTTCCTCCAAAAATCCATTCTCAAAATTCTCTCATTTTTTGTTTCTTCAGTGCCTGTTTAGCCTCAGACGGGACAAGGGGACTCTTTAATAAGAGGCCCAAGAGTTAGGAAACTGGTTCTGGCTCCCTTCTTTTGAACATTAGCCTTTTATCCTGCAACCTGAAACAGGTCTACTCTATCTTGATGCCTGGTTAAAACATGAATTTTAACATCCTGTAAAGAAGTAGTACACAAGGGGAGAATTTTGAGAATTTTGTGTGATGCTTATACTTGGAGACCCAGAATCTGCCCTAAGTCTTGTTCCTGCTGAAATTTTCAGGCTTTCTTGATGATACATGGAGTGAAGACAGGGCAGCCCAGCAGGTGTCCTCATGCTTGGGGTGGGGGTGGGAGGGTCAAGCATAGAGTTGTTCCAAAGACCATGCGTTCAAATACCAAGGTAGAGGTTTCAAATACCAAAGTAGAGGTACTTTGGACCTGGAGGAAACAATGTGAGTCTTAGATCGTATTCCAGTCTGGGCCCCTAAAATTTAAGTACCGGGCTGGTTGGCCAGGAAGGTCTGTGACAACAGAATATGTGACAAATACACGAAATAGGAATGTGGCTACCATCTGTGTAAAGGACCGAAGGTGCCCCCTCCTCTGTTTGTGCTTCTGTTAGATGATGTGCTACGTTTGCTGAACTTCAGGAAATCTTCAACCACAGAGTCAGGATTTCTCATATATCGGAAGTGTGGAACAGCAGTGGAAATAGACTGCGGCTCCCGAACCCAGGAGCAGATAAGTCTGCCTTTGGACTATAAGCTAGGGTCCCTCTCTCCTCCCCAAGAAGCTGGTGACAATCAGGAAAGCATCCTGATTGCCAGGAAGTTGGCTTCCATAGAGCTTGTGAAAGACCTAGGGACTCCCTGAACAAACTGGGAGGAATTAGAGGAGCTTCGGGGCTCACCCAACCGAGGACACTGCCCAGGACATGACTATACTGGGACTGGCAAGACCTGGATGCCCAGGTAAGCAAGGGGCAGACCTAACCCACTCCCCGCACTTCTCTCACCTACTCAAGCCTAGTTCACCCCTGCCCCTGCAGCAGATCAGCTTCATGGCAGATAGAGCAGGAATACCCAGAGCTTTTTCTGCCCTTGCACCTCAAGGAACCTGGCAGATGGCACTTGGCCACTCATAGAAGAACCTTCCTGAGGATCAAGATGGTCCTTCTAACCTCTAAAAGACTTCAGGAGGACCTCAGGGGCCACACTTTGAGCCACCCATTTGAAGGAGATGACAAATAATTGCGTTACCTCAGGTTGGTTTGGTCCGGGATAGGTTTGGGACCACAAGAGCCCCCGCACTGAGATGGACTCATCTAGATCTGAGATCATGACAGTTCCTACTTCAGCAGGGCCCTGCGTCACCTTCCACTTTGTCCTTCAGGTTTGGTGCTCGAGCTGGTTTGGCTTACATCTACCGATTGAATGAATGTTCTCTGAGGAGCAGAACGTGGTCAAAGACTGGGATCCCCGCCCGATGTGGAGGCTGACATTGCCATCAGGTCCTCCCCAGAACATCGATATTTCTAATGGCTTAGCTCTTGAATCAGGGGGCTTCATACAGGAAAAGTCTGTTGTTACTCTCCAGTGGCTTTGAGCTTGCCTGGTTCACAGCTTCATCTGACCTATGAGGAAAAAATCTCAAGGCATAAGGGGATGGATCCACCCTAACACAGAAGGTTGAGGACAGAGCCATGGCTCCAAACAGGAAACACAGGATCCTCTGCCCCACACGGACTCTGGAGATGGTACCCCAAAGCCTCAACTGGGGTTCCTAAATGGGGCTTTACCAGCACCACAGGTTTCCTGAAGGAGTTTCTGGCGGTTCATTTCAAGTAAGAAAGAAAAACACAGCAAAAACAACTGAAAAACAAAGGGCACTCATTCCAAGCCTCTGAGCCCCAATGCTGAGACAGTGTTTGAGGTTTTCAGGAATTAAAGCAAAACAAAAATATTCCATAGCCTCCAAAATCAAGGGTTGCTTTTTATTCGGCGGGCGGTGCTGCCTCTCATCTCCAGGGTCGAAACCTGTGGGGTTTTCAATTAGGAACGTGGGCGGCTTGCAGCCCTTCTCCTTGGCAGGCTGTATCCCACAACTTAATACAGGTCGGCTCAAGGGGACGCTTCCATGTTTAGCTGACATTTTCCTTTCCCCAATTTTTTTTATTACTCCCAGGCTCATTTCTCGATACCCGATACTCTGTCCACTTCTGTACTTTCTGTCATTAGCCAGCATCCCGGGAACTTTCATCACTTTCCCCAGGGCGACGGAGAGTTCATGTCCCTCCTTTCAATTACCACTGTGATGGGGGGGGGGGGGGGGGGGGGGGGGGGGGGGGGCGGGGAGAGATGTTAGCTTTGCCCTTTCCAGGAGCAGATCTTTCTGCAGAGGACAAGACCTATGTAACAGGCTGCCTGGCGCAGAAAACTCTTCGTGAGGGGCCAGAGCGAAGCGGCCACATGAGGATGGGGGTAAAGATAATGGGGTGGCAGGACCTTCATTCCCCACCCCGGTGCAGGCTGGCTGGCTGGCTGGCTGTACTCTCTGTGGACCCGGGAGGCGACGCTTTGGGGACAGTCTGCACAACTCTTATGTTTTGCCTTAGCCTCAAAGTCATTTTACTACAACAAATCATCTCAAAGTAACCTCTGGCTAATCTGTTTCTTCTCTGATTAAAACAAGAAACATGCCATTTCACATCACCTTATTTTCTCATGTATTCAAATTGTTTTCTTTTTTGCCTTGTAACAATAGGCAGAGCTCAGCCTGTCCCTGTCCCCAGGGGGCCCTTGCAACAACTGGGAAATTGTAATGTAACAATCATCTGATTCCAACTGGCTTCATTTCACTCAGCTTAAATAAGGATCTTTCCATCATTGCATGTTATAATTATGTCACCACATGCTATATAATTCAAATTAGATGATGATTACATTCCATATATTAACATTAATTGTGTAACTAGACATAACCATATGTTTATGTGTGGATTTAATTACCATCTTTAAAAACCCTGCCGAGGAAGATGTAAGTAACAAATTTTTAAAAGACGTGAAATAGCGAGGAAAAACATGTTCCAATAAATATATAAAATAAAGCATATGGAGGAAATGCAAATAATTGGAATAGACTTTTAAATTAGCATTCGTTAAGTACCTGATTTTTGTGCTTTTGTTTGTAAAAATCACATGATAAGATTATGAAAGTTCAAAATAATCAAGTAGATCAGTCATAATCCCACCACCACCACATGATTCTTTCCCAGACCCTATTCATATCCACCTGTATTCGTATCTGTGATTTTAACTCCTCACAAAATTTTGGTTCTGCATTTTCAGATGACCTCTCAGAAGTGACTTTCTCTCCTTTATGGCTTCGTGTTCATTAGGTACACTAACATATTGGCAGCATACTAACACGTAACAGCAATATGGCCTATTGATTAAAAGTGCTGCCTCTGAAATAAGACGGCCTGGATTTGAAGGGGCAGCTCTGTAACTCGTTAGCTTTGTGACCTTGATCAAGTTGCTGAACTTGTTCATGCCTCAATATCCCCATCTGAAAAATGGCAATAAGTATCTACCTCGTAGGTTCCTGGGAAAACTGAATGTGTTATTACATGCAAAGCGCTTGGAAAAAATGGCATGATAAAGATTAAGTAGTGTTGTTGATGATGCGTCTAGCCAGCTGGGAACTATTAATTTACTTGATCTTTTTCCTATTTGGTGGCTGAGCTCCAATTTCTGATATTATCAGTTAACACCTGAATAAAATTGTTGTGCATATAACTTTTCTTTGTCTCTGAGATTTTCATGCAAATTATCAGTCGAATATCTGACATACATCCATGTAAAGCTTTTTTTATGACCTCATCTTAGTACAGTGCCTGGTTATAAAAAAAAATCAGCCCAACATAGAAAAATAGCAAGGCATAAATGTGTACTATAGTATTTTAAAAATATTCCTAATGTATGGTGAATAACATAACAATAAAAAAATTTTTAAAAATATTCCTGATTAGCAACAAAATTTAACATCCTCTTTTCACCAATCTATGTCCCCCTTATCATACACACACCTACCTGCCCCCCAAGAGTCTCTCTCTTCAACCTATTCCAATCTTCCTCCTATTTCCCATCTAATTCCTTCCACAGAAGCTTTTATCATCATCTAACTTTCTGCAATGACTCTTTGATCTTTCTAAATCCAGCTTTTATCTTGTCTGAATCTAATAGGAGCCCAGGAGCCGACCTGCTGAAAACTCTGGAAAGAGTCAGAGTAGGGGAGATTGAGTGGGTCAAAGGGTATTCCTAATGCAGGGAAAAGAGGATAGGAACATTGATGATCTATTTATCAATCAGTTTATTTATCTATCTACATACACACATGCATACATAGGTACATACATACATATGTGGTTATGGTCCCATCTTTGCTGCTTGTTTTTGGTATTTCTAAATTGTTTTCTTAAGGTCTTAAGTGTCTAAATTATTAAAAATGTGAGTAAGATAGTACAGTACAATCCATTTCAGCTAAAACCAACATTATTTAGTGGTCTTTAAACACAAGGGGCTATTTCGTAGTGAATGTCTCTTAGCATCCTATTGATTTCAATTCTCTGCCTTCTCCTTTGGGGTCCTCAGAGCAGAGACACTTCATTTGTGTCTAAACAGATGAACAGAGTTTAGAATGAAAGGTTCAGCTTAGGTGCTTCCATGATGAGACCTACCAGTGGGTTCTCCCTGTGCCACTTGGAAGCACAGTGGTGGGCATGCAGGACTCTCATAACTCAGATAAGCTCTGGGGTGAGGCATTCAGGTACTTGGGCAAAATTGACTGGCAGGAAACAGAAAGGAGATGGGGGAGTGAGAGGTGACCACGAACTAAGGAAAGTACCGATGACTTTCATGGGGAGCCAAGCTAATCCAATGAACAAACCCAAGTAGTAAGCTCGGATATAATTGGGCAGTTATTGGTATAGCAAAAACGGGAGGGCCACAGTGGTGAAGATTTTGGCAACAAAGTAGCACTACTCCATCAAACTATATGCAGGACCTACATCTATATGCAGAATTGATTGACAGAATATTTTCCATTTTCTTTTCTTTTTTTTTTTAGAGAGGGAAGGGGTAGGGGCAGAGGGATAGGGAGAGAGAGAATCTTAAGCAGGCTCCACGGGTGTGGAGCCCGATGCAGGGGTCAATCTCACAACCCTGAGATCATGACCTGAGCCAAAATCAAGAGTCAGACACTTAACCGACTGAGCCACTCAGGTGCGCTCCATTTTATTTCATTTTAATTAATGTAAATAGCCATAGTTCGTTAGTGGTTACTACATTGGACAATGCAGCTCTATAGCATGCTCTATAGGAAACATTTGGCATCGGAGGGATAGGGTCAGGCTCTAGCCAAGCCATCCTGGGTTTAGAGTAAACCTGTGGAAACACAAAAGAATTAAAATTCCAGGCATGGGAACTGTATGGTCCAGTCCCATATTGCACAGACTGGACCACAGAGCAGAAATAAAGAAAGACCGCAACTCTTTCTCTCAAGAGGAAGACCACTTCCCACAAGACCCTACAGGATCAGGTCCAACCGCCTTGCTAGCGCATTCCACACCGTGGGTTCCCGCATCTCCTCACTCACTGGGAAGCTCTAAACACACGAGGGTACCTTTTCTTCCTCAAGGTGATATCTGGTCCTTCACTTAGCCTCTTCTCTCTTCCTAGAATATGCTTCCTCCCTCAGATCCTCTTCTAGGTAATTCAGAACTGAGCTCTATTCCAGTGGAATAGATAGATATGCAACAAACAGATATGTAAATAGAAGTAAACTGAGGAGCTGTTATATATTTTATGATGAAAAGACTAAGGTAAGGGATTTTGGCAGAGCAGCCCAGTAGAACCTTCTGCAATAATGAGAATGTTCTACATCTGTGTTTTCCAATATGGTAGCCAACAGCCACACATAGCTATGGAGCATTTACAAAATGCAGTTAGTGTGACAGAATAATTTTTCGTTTTATTTAATTTTAATTATTTAAATTTAATTGGCCATAGTTGCCTGCCTACTATATCAGACGATGTAGCTCAAAGGCATCATAGACTTCTCTTTGTAGGATGTAGTACAAATTTATAGTTACATATTTGTCTCTGTGATCCATTGAGCCAGGCACCATTTACATCCTGTCTGTTGTTGATTCTCAAATGCATAACGTCTCACCTTGCACATAATAAGTACTTGATAAAAATGTTCAGTGAATGCTGGAAAGTGAAAAAATAGATACAAGTAACATGTTAGTTCCTCAGTCAATGGAAATGAGAATCATTCCACATGTCTTAAGAGAGTGAATTAAGTTTACCTTTAATTCCTACCCTTTTAAAAGGTGACTCAGACAAAATATGCAAAAAAATAGACAAAATATAATTATAGAGATATATTTGGAGCTAAGTCTGGAGTGTTGATATGAGATGGGGCCAAAGAATCCAGTTTCACATATATCCTAAGAATGCAGGAGCTTTGGAGTCAAAGTGGTGCCTACTCTGAATTTCTAGAACATTCTTCTTCTCAGTGACTTTTTTTCCCTAAAATGCAAAATGTACCTACCTACTTAAGGTGTTCTGAGAGCTGTGAGATATTATTCATATTGCTCACCATAGAGTAAACAAGCACTCTGTCTGCTGTTAGTTTAATCACTTCTCCTAGAGTTTACCTTGACACCTGTATTTTCAAAGATTCTTAAGGAATAACTGGAGTTCCTGCCATATAGAATCCTTTCTGAGCTGGAGAGATCTTTCCACAGTCATATTCACATAGAGAATCTGGAATATTCCCTTATGATTACTATGCAGAATTACAATGTATGTAGCAGGCTGGAAATATTCTTGCTGATATATCTATTTTTCACTCAACTCTTTGATTTTGATCTTTGGAAGTGTTTTCAATCTTTAAAGTAAAACCTTCAATGGTGAGAGTTTAGAAATCCACAACCAAGGGGTCCCTGGGTGGCTGAGTCTGTTAAGCGACTGCCTTCGGCTCAGATGATGATCTCAGGGTCCTGGGATGGAGCCCCACATCAAGCTCCCTGCTCAGTGGGGCGTCTGCTTCTCCCCCCTCTCTGCCCCTCCCCCTGTTTATGCTTTCTCTCTCTCTCTCAAAGAAATAAATAAAATCCTTAAAAAAAAATGAGGGAGCCAGGCTCCCTGGGTTCTAGTTTGGCTCACCTCAAAAAAAAAAAAAAAAATCCACATCCAAGGAAATTCCTTGAGAAGTTCAGATTGTCTTCAGTGAATGTTCCTCTATTATTTTAAAATAAGAGACATTGTAGAAAATACAAAAGCACCTCAGGATTATTAACTCTCATAAATAAATGATGGAACTGTATCCAAATAGGCCTATCTTTCACTTTAGCTTCTTTGCATTTCCAACCCAGATTAATTCTATAAATTACATTTTCCACTCTATAAAAGATGATATCCATGGATATTTCAATGAAGAGGAAGATATTGCTCATTACAATGATCCCTAACACAATATGGTTTTCATTCTTTATCAGAAGCTTTGTTATTGCCTTAAGAAAGAAACTGGTCATCCAGATTTGACATTTTAAGACCGTCTTCTTTTCTTGATTGCCTGGATCTGATACTGAGGGTGGATGATTGTTTATCTGCCTGAGTATAGAGGGTAATTGTTTTTGGCACTTGATTTGTACTCTTGTTGAATCTGATCACATTACAGCCATGACTCCCTCTTTAGTCGGTACTTTGCAAAAATGCCTGGCGGTTAACAGCTTTACCAGCTCAATGCTTTAAGGTGGCATGTTCTGGACTTTCAAACACATTTCTTGCTTTTTTTTTTAAGATTTTTAAAAGATTTTATTTGTTTATTTGAAGAGAGAGAGAGAGAGAGAGAGAAGGAGCAGGGGGGAGGGGCAGAGGGAGAGGACAAAGCAGACTCCCCGCTGAGCAGGGAGCCCGGCCTGGGGTTGGATCCCAGGACTCTGGGATCATGACCTGAGCCAAAGGCTGAAGCTTAACGGACTGGGCCATCCAGGTGCCCTCAAACATATTTCAGGACCCTACATTTCCACTACTTTTCCTTACTACAGTGTGCATCCAGAATGGCTACTCAGGCTTGATAATGGTTTTCCATCATTCTAAAAACACACCCACAGTCCAACAGCCTTCTGAAAGGAAGCTTAATGGCTTGTTTGTTTCTTTTTTTAACATGAGACTGCTGGACAGACTTTAGAAAGGTTATTGCTACACATATCTAATTCCACCTGTAAAAATTCAGAAACCAGAGGGATCCTGCACACCACTGGGAAAATGCCCACAATACAGAGCATTGTATAGGGATTAAGACATGGATTTCAGAGCCAAAACTCTATGGGACTGATTTCTGGCTGCACCACTTAGTACATGCACAAGTCCTGGCAACT
Organism: Neomonachus schauinslandi; assembly: GCF_002201575.2. NCBI lineage: Eukaryota > Metazoa > Chordata > Mammalia > Carnivora > Phocidae > Neomonachus > Neomonachus schauinslandi. The sequence continues at coordinate 131,102,000 of NC_058411.1, read as the reverse complement.
TGTTAAGCGTTGTCTGATTCAGTTTCCTATCCATTAACTAGAAGTAAGAATGGTACTTAAGCCATAGGGTTGTTAAGAGGGTTCCATGAATTTTTTACACTGAAAGGACTTGAACGGGTGCATGACCCGTAATAAGTGCTTACTAAACATTTCTGTTAGAGACCCTGCGTCTCAGTTTTCTGCTTCCACCACTCCAGCACTTAACAATGAATTGTCGTTTCTCGTGAGTTTGTGGATTGGCCTGGCGGTTTCCTCTGCTGGCCCTGCCAGGGCTCAGTCATGAGTAGGAGCTCACCCCCGGGACACAGTGGGGATGGTCCGGATAGCTGAGCCCCTTGCATGCAGTCTTTCCTTCTGGACTTGTCCACTCCACAGTTGTCTCAGAGACCAACACGTGAGAGCAAAAGATGCAAGGCCTCTTAAACCAGAGGCTTGGGCATCACACAGTATCTCCTGAAATGCATTCTCTCAGTCACAGCAAGTCCCAGAGTGAGTGCAGATTCCTGGAAAGAGGAAACATCCCATTTTTTTTTTCTGGGAGGAATGGCAACATCACATTGCAAAAGGGACATGCACACAAAGACGGGCAGAACTCCTGCAGCTGCCTTTGTAAAGTGTCTATAAGACCTTGCTGGCTCCAACTGTCCATAGTGTACCAATTCTCATGGCTCTATAGGTAGCTGAAAACTGAAGAGCTGCCCATAGAGGGCTGCAAGCATTATCCCTTATAATGCACACATTCCCATCTCCTTCTCCCTCGCTTGCTCATTATATCCTGGCCGTTGCTATGATCTCTGACATTCTTCATGCATCACCAATGCCATGTGCAACCAGAGCCACAGTCTTCCACTTGTCTGGGTGACTGGTGACCAGTCGCCAGTCTCTGTGACCAGAGTCACAGAGAGATAACTTGCCTCACCCAGGGTCAAGCTTCATTATTAGCAGGACTTGAGCCCATGTCTATTCATTGCCTGCCACAGCTTCTCTTCGACATGACAAAATTATCTCTCTTGCACACTTTCATGTGCCCCCAGAGAGAGATTCTTTTTCCAAGTTCAAAATTTATAATAGAGAAGTCGAGTCAAAATGGGGCCAAGCCCAATACTTTCCACATCGTAGATAGACATGGTGGAGAGTCAGTGAATATCGGTTTCAACCAAATGCACACCAGGATTTTGAGAATCAAGGAATCTCTCGTGCCATCCTGCTTCTGGCATGTTCCTGATTGGTGTCACCCTTCAGATTTGTACTGCTTGGGCATTCAAATGATGGTGAAGCATATATGGTTTTGGAGTGATGCCGGGACTTAGCTACCTTAGGTTTAGTCGGGAGGAAAAACACCATTTCAGATAATAATATTAGCATATGCATACAACTTTTGATCTTCAAACCTCTTTAAAGGCATTGACAAATTAATTTTCCCAGAACTCTCAGGAAGCAGGTAATTATTTTTACAGCTGGAGAGAGCAAATCTGACTATGCAGTTGACCTACAAATGCCACCCAATGAAGCAACACCTGCTAGAGCCTGAGTCCTCTCCAAATGTTGCTTTTGGATCACCGACAAGTGTCCCCAGAATAATCATGATGAGATTTCATCTTACCAGTGCTTATGGGAAGTATTTATTATAGACCCAGCACTCTTTGTTCTAATTGAATGTAGTGGGGAATCGATAAAGAAGAACACCATTAGCCACCAAGAACAACCAGGGATACATGGAGAAATGACCAAGTCCAGGCTTGATAAAGTATAGTTTGAGGCTAGAATGTCTTGCCATGCTGGAAAGTTACGGAGCGCTCAGGGACTGATGCAGACATGTCCAAAGGAAAAGGACCTGATATTTCATATGAATTTCAGGATGACCTTATACATTTCTATAAATATACCATCTGGGTTTTTGATAGAGATACCATTAAATATATAGACCAATTTGGAGAGAGTTGCCATCTTACAATACTGAGTCTCCCAGTCTGTGAACATGGACTGTCTCGCTCTTTATCCAGATCTTTCATTCCTTGGAGCAACGTTTTGGGTTTCCAGTGTACAAGTCTCGCACTTCTCTTGTTAAACCTATATCTAAATGATACTTTTGGCTTAATTGTAAAAGGCATTTTTTTCTTAGTTTAATTTTTGGATTGTGCATTGCTAGCATATAGAAATACAATTTTTTTTTTGTATATTGATCTTGGATTCTGTACCTTTCCTAAACTCACTTATACATTTTAATAGTTTTCCAGTAGATTCTTTAGGATGTTCTACCTGTGGAATCATGCCTTCTTTGAACAAAGACAATTTTCCTCCTTCCTTTATGAGCCAGATGCCTTTAACTTCTTTTTGTTGTTTTTGTTGTTTTAGTGATGTGTGTGAACATCTTTCCCTTGCTCCTTAAAGGCAAAGCATTTAAACTCGCACCATTAACGTGGTATTAGTTGCAAGTTTTTCGTGTGTCCTTTTTTTGATTGAGAGTGTTCTCTTACATTCCTAGTTTGATGAGGAATTTTATAATGAATGGGTGCACAATTTTTTTAAATAATTTGCTGTATCCTTTGAGATGATATGAATGTGACAAGGTTTTTTGTCCTTTCTTCTGTTATGAAGGTATATTATGTTAATAGATTTGCAGTTGTTAAACCAACATTGCATTTTTAGGATAAAACATACTAGGCTATGGTTTATAATCGTTTTTACATGTTTCTGAATTTTGTTTGCTAATATTTCATTTACACTAGTTTTGCATCTATGTTTATGAGGGATATTGAGCTGTAGTTTTTTGTTATACCTTTATTTGGCTTCGGTATCAGGATAATACTGGTATCATAGAATGAGTTGGGAAGTACTCTTCCCTTTTCTAGTATCCCTTAAGTGTTTGAGAAAGGTTAGCATTATTTCTTCTTTCAAGATTTGATAGAATTCACAGTGAAGGCATGTGAGCCTGGGCTTTTATTTTTGTGGTAAAAAAAATTTTAAGGACTTATTTATTTATTTTAAATGGGGGGGCAGAGAGAGAGAGAGAATCCCAAGCAGACTCCCTGCTGAGCACAGAGCCTGACGCAGGGCTCAATCTCAGGACCCTGAGATCATGACCTGAGCTGAAATCAAGAGTCAGACACTTAACTGACTGAGCCACCCAGCACCCTGTGGGACAATTTTAATTGCTAATTCAATTTCTTTACTTGTATAGATCTATTTAGACTTTTAAAATTTACTTAAATTCTGGTCAATTTTGGTAATTTGTATCTTTGTAGGAACTTGCTCATTTCATCTAAGTTATCTAATTTTGGGGGGCGGAGCAAGATGGCAGAAGAGTAGGAGACCTGGATTTTGTCTCCTCTCAGGAATTCAGCTGGATAGGGATCAAACCATTCTGAACACCTACAAACTCAACAGGAGGTCGAAGAAAAGAAGAGCAACAACTCTCTCATCAGAAAAGCGACAATTTTCTGGAAGGTAGGATGTGCGGAGAAGTGAATCCGAGGCGATATTCGGGAGGATAGATGGCGGGGGAGGGGCCTCTGTCGGCCGCTTCTGGCAAGTGATAGAGCCGCGGGGCACAAAATTGGAACTTTTAAAAGTCTGCTCCGCTGAGGGACGTCGCTCCGGTGGCTAAGCGGGGGGTGGAACCCTCCGGGACAGTGTGGTCTCAGGACCCTCGTCACAGAAAGACCGGGGGTGCCTGAGTGTGGCAGAGCTCCCAGGTAACGGAGCAGCGAAGCCGGCTGCAGAGGCGGAGCCCAGGCACGGGCTCTCAGCTCGGGGTTGCCATAAACCGTGATCCGCGGCACAGTCGGGCCCCTGCTCCTCCAGCAGGGACCCAACAAGCGGCAGATCCGGGGAGACTCACCTTCCTCCCCCGGGAGGAGCCGCGCGGGAGGGCACCGCAGGGATCTGCTGGGTTTGGAGACTCCACCCGGGGTCGGGTGCCAGAGATAGAAACGCGCGGTCACGGGCCGGGTGAGCACGGAGTGCGGCTGGAGACCGGGGAGACGGGAGTGACTGACGGCTTTTCTCTGGGGGCTCACTGAGGAGCGGGGCCCCGAGTTCTCGGCTCCTCCGGGGCGGAGATTGGGAGGCCGCCATTTTCACTCTCCGCCTCCAAAGCGGTACGGAAGGCTCGCAGGGAACAAAAGCCCCGGAGAGCAAACCCCAGCAGATTACT
>NC_058411.1:131059478-131097831 GCF_002201575.2 Neomonachus schauinslandi | reverse complement strand
AAGAAGAAGAAGAAGAAGAAGAAGAAGAAGAAGGAGGAGGAGGAGAAGAAGGAGAAGAAGGAGAAGAAGAAGAAGAAGGAGAAGAAGGAGAAGAAGATAGCAGGAGGGGAAGAAGATAGCAGGAGGGGAAGAATGAAGGGGGGGAAATCGGAGGGGGAGACAAACCATGAGAGACTATGGACTCTGAAAAACAAACTGAGGGTTCTAGAGGGGAGGGGATGGGAGGATGGGTTAGCCTGGTGTTGGGAATTAAGGAGAGCACGTTCTGCATGGAGCACTGGGTGTTCTATGCAAACAATGAATCATGGAACACTACATCAAAAACTAATGATGTAATGTATGGTGATTAACATAACATAATTAAAAAAAATAGATGCATTATATTCTATATAGCTTTTGCCTCAATATAATTTATTTCTTAGAGGCTTCCTAAAATGTATTTGATGATTATAATATTCATTCAATAAAAATATTAAGACAGAAGTCCGGTATTCCTGCACTACTGCTCTCTGATCAATTAGTGAGAGCAAGGAGAGCTGCCCGAAGCTTTCTGGCTCCACTTTGGCTTAATTAGACAGTGAAGTTCCTTCTGCGTGCACAACATCTCTGCTTCCTGTTCCTCTCAGGGCAGAAAGCACTTTGCTAATAGGATTAGGTCTTCTCGGTTAGATGCCAGCAATGATCAAACAATTCCTCAGAGATTAAATTGAACCCAGTCTCCTTTTGATTTGAAATATTGATTATTGCCAAATTCATTTCAGTTCAGTACCCAGAAGATCTTGTCCCTAACAAAGCAATGCCATTAACATTTTTTTTCTCTTTTTCAACCCAAAGACAGGAGTATTTTTCCCCAAAGTTGACAGAAAGGATGTCAGTTGTACTGTGCACTTTAAAGCTTAGCCACAGATATAGTCATTCTGTGTTGACAAGTATAGCCAAATGGCAGGAAAAAAAACCCAAAACTTTAATTAGAATATGGTATTTGCCTCTCTGACTACATAACAAGCAATTACTTCAGAAAATATTCATTAAGTGGTTATAAGCTACTTTTCTAAATCTATTAGTGGAACACATGAATTAAAACTATCTCTTCTTCAACACATCTTCCAATGAAGTGTAGGAAGGAAATTTTTTGAAGCTAAAAGAAACATCCTTTGGGCCATGATGAAATAACATTGCAAAATATAGATCCCTCCCAGAAGAAAAATGACCTCTCAGGGAAATTTTATATTCTTCACCACAACCGGAGGCCAGAGGTGCCTCCTGTGATGATGTCATTTCAGACCAGAAATACCATCTTATTAAATCTTGTCTAAGGTTGATCCATCCTAAACTGAACACAGCAGGGAAAGCCAAATCTCTGGAATAAAGATTTAGTCTCTCTCTCTAGCATGTTTTTTGCAAGATGGTCCACATTTCAAGATAAAAAGGTCAGGCCGATATCACAGTGGGGGATTTTTCAAAGCAGATGGTGTCCTTTTTTCCTTTTGATTCTGATGGCACGTGGCACTGGTATGTCAATTTTCAGGTGCAGAAATTGAGTTGCCCCAGCAGGTATCACTTGTGAAAGCACCAATCAATAGAGTAGTAAAGAAGCCCCTGCTGTCTAGAAGGTGGGGACTGCAGGCTGGCATCCATCACAGACCTGTGGCCATCTCTCAGGGCAGTATCAAAGGAAGAGGAGGGGGGCGGTGGGAGAATCTATATTGTCTTTGAGATGGACTGCTAAGGTTCCAGTGCTGTCATTCTCCCTTCCCACACTGAAAATTTGGTGCTGCTGCAAGAGGAACTAAGACATCCTAGAGTCGTGCTCTCTGGTTTTTATTCCACAAACTTCAAGTACTTCAGCCATTTTCTCCTCTGACATGAGAATAGTGTAGGCACAACTCAGAGATATTACAGGTTTGTTTCCAGACCACTTCAACAAAGTAGATATCACAATAAAGCAAGTCAAATGATTTTTTCCCAGTGCATATAAAAATTATGTTTAGACTATACAGTCTACTAAGTGTGAAACATAACATTATGTCTAAAAAAACCAAGTATATACCTTAATTAAAAAATACTTTATTGCTAAAAATGTTAACCGTTATTTGAACTTTCAGCAAGTTGTAATTGCTTATCATAGATCACTATAACAAATAATAATGAAAAAGTTTGAAATATTGTGAGACTTACCAAAATGTGACACAGAGACACAAAAATGAATAAATAATATTAGAAAAAATAGCACCAATAGGGTCTCTCGATGCAGAGTAACAACAAACCTTCAATTTATAAAAAAAAAAAAACACAGTAACTGTGAAGTACAATAAAATGAGGTATGCCTGCAATTTGAATACTAATAATACATTTTTTTCCCCTATAGGAAAGACACTCTTTGCAAGCAGAGATGAGGTCTCCCTTCTGACATTGCAAATGCCCCATGGTCTGATGTTTTAGTTTCTTCTGGTAGAAGTCAGGGAGCTGAGGACAGGGGTTTGCTGCTTGCAATCATCTAGAGGTCTGCATTGTCCAAGGTCAGAGACCCTCAAGGAAATCTTGACTGGCCCAACTGCCTCTGGGATTGACTGACTGTCATGGCCAGGGTCCCTGGAAGTCTGTGATAGCCTAAGGGATTGGGAACAGGATTCATGCTTTGCAATTGAGATCTCTATCATCCTAGGCACACCAGCTAGGATAAGAATCTAGTTTAGCCTAGGCAAAGCAAGGTCAGCAGCCAATGAGCCAAAGTCTCTATCCAGTCACAGTGCAGGATGGTGGCACAGGGAGCCAACCAGAGCCCTGCTTTCAGGGAGTGTGGTGTAGGACAGATGAGAAGGGAAGTGGAAGTGGAGGAGGAGGAAGTAAATGGAAGGCACCTGGGTGGTGATGGGGAGGCCCTGCCAGGCTGTGGGTCTGGAACCACCACTGTGACATGGGAGATAAGGAGGGCATCTCCTGGAGAGCCACCAACACTAATGTCCTAGCTTCTGGTGAACCCTTGAAATAAGTCTTCCATCACCTTGAGCTCACTTGAGTGGTTCTGTCTTGTGCAGACTTCCATCTGTGACCACGATGGGATTCAGTTATACATCAGTGATACTGCCATGACAAACAGCCCTCCAATACTACCGGAAATAATATATTTTCTAAATGGGTAAGTGATTCACAAGGCAACAAATAAGTAAAAATGGAAACTCCAAAAACTGCTGCAACTCTATGACAAATAAATAAATAAAAACCCTGATTGTAAGACCAAGGGAACATAGCTAAGGAAGTAGGTGATGGGTATTGCATGTTTTATACATCTGTATTAGAAAGGAGAGTTAAAGGGTTGCCTGGGTGGCTCAGTCAGTTAAACATCTGACTTGTGGTTTCGGCTCAGGTCATGATCTCAGAGTCATGGGATCAAGCGCCATGTTGGGCTCTGCACTCAGCTGGGAGTTGGGAGACAGCTTGAGATTCTTTCTCTCCCTCTGCCCCTCCCCACGCCCCTCTCTCTGTGTCACTCTCAAATAAATAAATCTTTAAAAAAAGAAAGAAAAGAGAATTAAAAGCTAACTGTAGAACTTAAGATGATAGAAAAGGAACTATGAACTAAGCCCAAAGGGAACACAAGGGAAAAATAATAAGGATGAGAATAGCAAGGAATGAAACAGAGAAAATCTACATATTCAAAAGTCTGTTGTTGAAAGAACCAATAAAGTTGAAAAGCCTGAGACAAAACTGATGGAGGAAAATACGAATGACATAAACAACATTAAAAATGCAAAGTAACATATAATTACAGATGCAGCAAATAATTAACGTTTCTAATAAAAGAGAACATGAGTTGGAATATTTAGTTAAAATTGATAAATTCTTAGAGAAGTACAAATGATAAAAATTGAATGGAGAAGAAAAAGAGCACTGGACTAAACTATTGTCATTACATGAACTAAATAAGTATTTAAAAGTTTTCCCACAAATGAATTTCTCTACTTAGTTTCATGGGTAAGTCCTTTTAGGAACCCCAGTAGCTCTTCTTTATGTACATTTGCCATGTGTTGGCATTATTTTCATTGGCTTATACATATTAACTCATTTAACTGTCACAATGACTCAACCTTGCAAATGGTATGCTATTCAAAACCACAGGTGAGTTAGGGAAGGTGAGGTTATGTGACTTGCCTAGGACCACACAAGAGAGAGTCAGGATTCAAACCTGGGCCATCAGTGTATACAGACTCCACAACACACCACAATATCCTGGATACCGAGATGCTTCTGTAGGAACAGCAATCCTTGTTTTACACAAACCTTTTCAGAGAAGGAGATCCCCTTTCATTGAACAGGTCTAACTCTGATGCCAAAACCAGAAAAATAGAAGGGTGTCTGGGTGGCTCAATAGGTTAAACTCTGACTTGATTTCGGCTTAGGTTGTGATCATCTCAGGACTGTGAGATTGAGTCCCTCATCAGGCACTGCACTCAGTGCAGAGTCTGCTTGTCCCTTTCCCTCTGCTCCTCCCCCTGATCTCTCTCTCTCTCTCTCAAATAGATAAATAGATAAATAAATAAATAAATAAATATTGAAGGAAAATAAGACCAATTTCTAGGAAACATAGATGCAAAACATTTAAACAAAACACTGAATTATATAAAAAAGATAATACTCATAACTAAGTTAAAATTATTACATAATACAATATTGGTCAAACATTAGAAAAACAAATAATTCACCATTTTAATAATTAAAGGAAAAGGACAATATAGTTAGCTCAATGAAAACAGAAAAATCATTTGAGAAATTTGATACAAATCTATGGTAAAAAGTCTTAGTGGACTAGAAATCAATAAAAACATTCTTACTCTGATAAATGATATCTGCCAGAAAGGTATGAAAAAATCCTGCTTAAATGTGAAATGTCAGAAGCATTCCTTTTAAAAATAAGAACAAGACAAGGATGCCCACCACTAGCACTTCCATTCATACTGTGCATTCAGAACAATAAGACACACTGAAGGCCCAAGGACTGGAAAGAACAAAACTGCCATTATTGCAGATGTTATGATTGTTTACATAGGAACCACAAAGATTCTACAGGCAAATTATAAGAAATAATAATAATATCTAATACTGTTGGTTAATACAAGCACTGCATATTAAAGCCTATAGTATTTTGTACTCAACTGTAATTAATTAAATGCAAATAAAAGATTTCCTTTACAATGACACACATATAAGGGGCTTAGAAATAAAGTTTTTAAATATAAGACTTTAACATGAATATGTATGATTCTTTGTCGAAAGTGATTATAAAAGTCTTAAGGAAGTGGAGAGACATTGTTTATGGGCAGAAATTCTCTATATTCTAGAGCGGTCAAATGTCTCAGTATTCTAGAGTGTCAAATGGATTTTTCAATATAATACAATCCCAACAAAAGCCTCACCAGGGGTTTTCATGGGGCATGACAAGCTGATTTTAACAGGTGTGTGGGAGGGTAAGAGACCAGCAAGAGCCGGCTAGAGCTGTCCACAGATGTTCTGGCAGAAACCACCTACTTCCCTGCTCCTCACCCACAGAGCCTAACTGGCTACCCCAAGATGTGAGGGACCCCCATCTCCATCCATGTCTCCTGTCACACACTCATCCCTCTGCAAGGAACACATGTGGCAGTTACCCACAAATGTCCTTCTGATCTCTCAGAGCAGTGTTCTCTCTCCATGGTAGGTGTTACCCCCTGTGGCCTCCCCTGTGCTTTGCTTAACCTCATCCAGAAGATTCTCTTAGAACTTGGGGACCAAGGGCTCCTTGTTCTCTCCTTGGTAAGGCAGCACCATCATGGAGACAAGTGACCCCAAGTTTGCCTCTCAACTGGGCATCCTGAATACAGCACCAAACTCTCCTACTTCAGACACTTCATTCACAAAATGGAAATGTTCCCACTGCCTGCAGGGGTGTTGGGAAGGTAAAACGACAGCTCTCAGGTCTTAGCTGGTATAAAACCAGTGGTGGTCTTTGTCCCTTTTCCAGAGGAAAGCTAGGGGATCTCGGGCTTAATTCAGACCCTATTTGATCCTTCCTTTTCCCCTTCGCTCCTCCTTCCCCACAGGGCTCTCCTGGCCATCAGGTGATGTTTGCTGATGCTTGCTGATGCTTGCTAGGGAGTTAAGCCTGTGAGTCTACCTTTCAGAAGATGGCAATGAGAGTGAGCAGCCAGCCAGCAGATCACCAGCTTCATAGGATAGACAGGGAAACTGAGGCTCAGAGAGGTGATGAGCATGTGAAGACCTTGCAGTGATACAGAGCACATCCCTTAGGATGTGCCTTCAAGGCCTCCCAGCCCTGACAGAGAAGGCACTGGATTCATGGACAGATACATTCATCTGTGTCTGTCACCAGGAGCCCAGGCTCTGGTGAGTGGGGAGCCCCCGGGGAGACTGTGCCTGAGAGGGTTTCCTAGGTGGTCATGAGCTGAGAATAAAGCAGGATGTCTGCACAATCTCTCCAGGGAGTCACTGTTCTACTTTTCCTGTGCTCTCTCAGTGTGTAGGCAGCATTTATTTCCTGCACCTCCCTGGGCCCGTGTAGCTAATTGCCCTTTTTCTGGGCCCTTGGAGTCACCTTCATGTGGGTGTTCTATGCATGCCTGAAGCCACTTTCCGAAGGTTTGGGTCTGTGGTTGTCTCTCACTTCCTAATCAAACAGACAGGTTTCAAGTCCTTGTGGTCAGTGGATTAGGTAGCAGAAGTAATCACTAGCAAATTGGCCAGACAGGCTCAGACAAGGCATCTCAGATCAGCCTAATTTAAATGTGGGTGAAGATGAACAGAGGAAAATGAGACCAGTGCAGGCACACCCGGAGAGTGAATTAAGCAGACTCAAGACAGACAGTGTCACAAACATCTAACGATATGAAAGCAGTGAGCACCAGAAGGTGAGGTTGAGCCAGAAGCATGTGAGCCAGGGCAGAATGGTTAGCTCCTGACCCTAGAATCACCCCCATGGGATCAGAGAGGCAGAGAGTACATGCGGTGTCCACACTTCCCCCTTTAAGACACCACAAAGTAGATCAGGGCCCACATATACTGATGCCTGAGCGCCGGCAGAGCCTCCTGGCCTCAGTCAGTGGCCACAGGGCAGACAGCACCTGGTAGGTCCAAGGTGCCACAGGCACGGAGGGTTCCAGCCAGGAGGGTCTCAGGCACCCAGTGCCAGGTTCAGTTTCTTAGAGATCTGGGAACCTGCCGTGCTGGATTCTAGTCCCTGCTCTGCCACAGCCAACTATCTATCTGCTTTCCTCCAAGTTGTTTTATTTCTCTGAGCCTCTAGTGACTTATTTGTTAAATAACGTAACAAAAACAAAACAAACAAACAAACAAAAGCCCAAACTGTCCTTTTGAGAATGGATATTCTACAATCTAAAATATTCATAAGATCTTCTGAATTAACCAATGGCTTGGAATTCTCTCTCTCTTTTTTTTAATTTAATTTTATTATGTTATGTTAATCACCATACATTACATCATCAGTTTTCGATGTAGTGTGCCATGATTCACATATATATAACACCCAGTGCTCCATTCAATACGTGCCCTCCTTAATACCCATCACCAGGCTAACCCATCCCCCCATGCCCCTCCCCTCTAGAACCCTCAGTTTGTTTCTCAGAGTCCATAGTCTCTTGTGGTTTGTCTCCTCTTTAACATGCAGTAAAAACACAGGGTTCAGGGCTGGATCATGTCCATCCTGGAGCCAACAACATGGTGGAGTTTGCTCAGGGAGATCTCCTGCCCATCTCACGATTGAACCCACTTCCTCCAGACCATGCACTATTTTACTTGCCTTCTTTCATCCATTCCTCACAAGATAGCAGTGGTCCCTGAAGCAGCAGCATCAGCATCACTTGGCACTTGTTAGAATTACAGATTCTCTGGCCTCACGGCAGGCCAGCCCAGAGACTCTGGGTCTGTAACTCAGCCCTCGAGGTAGCTATCCCTCAGGTTTGAAAGCCACAGGGTCCAGTGATGTGGGTTGCCTGTTCTCAACTTTCCCTGTGCTCAGCTATGCAGTTATTTCTGCACCGCGCATCCTGCTTCTCCAATCAGGAGGCCTGGAGCCTTCGGGGCTGATGCTGCAAAGCTGATTCTAACATGCACCCAAATCAGAAGCCTCAGAACTGGCTTGTTCAGACCCAGCTTCTCAGGTGTGAGTGCTGGAGCTCAGAGACATTCCCAACATATTCTTGAGAACATTTTGTCAAGTTGGGGGTTGACTCTGCGGAATCAGGATTTGATCTCAGGTCTGTCCTGCTCTCTGCCCTGCCTGTGGTTTTCAGGCTTAGGATTGGGCATCAAACACATCTGGGTCCATCTGTCACCTTGGTCTCCTGCCTGCCTCAGACTCTGTCTCCCCATGTGAATAACGGCATGATCTGGTCCCGCAGATAGGACTACAATGAAGAATAGAGGTAACCTTCAAGACTCAGCACCTGGCATGGGAATAGGTACCTGATAGAAGCTCGCTCTCATTGATAACCATACAGAACCACCTCTGAAATATTTCTCCTAGACTAAGTTCAAGCTAACTTAAGAACTGTAAATTCCTGGAGACGTGTAATTTCTTTTCTTTCTTTTTTATTTTCCTGGAACAAACCATAGGTAGGTTTAGAGTGCTCCAAAGGGCCCTGTTGGTTTGTGTGAGGTGAGGAGGAAGGGAAAAGCTGGCTGGAGAGGGAACACCATCAGCACGCTCTCTAATTCGCTCAGAGCTGATGTGGCCCAGGGCTGATTCAGGTCAGGCTTTAGGAAGGGGGGAAAAGCATGCACGCACTTACCCACCACCTACACTGACCCCAGGCACCACACCACAACCCCCTCCTCACCCCTCCTGAGCCCCACACGCACCCCTGCCCCACCAGCAAACCCCCTACATGCACACACACCTCTCTGTGCTTCTGGGGCCATGACTTGACTTTAGTTTATTTTCTGCCTCACAAAGCAAAGTAGTATTCTGATACAAGGTTGAAACTGAATTAAATACATTTTCTCTAATAATATGATTTCTGCACCCAGCCAGGGCGACTAAGCTTCATTTTCCTAATACGGTTTTTGCACATAGTGGCAGGTGCTGTACGTTGGCAATTGTGACACCCGATGAGAGCTTCCCCCACACCGTCAGCGTCCAGGGCTATTAGGGCCTTGTTAGGCTGACCGTAGGATGGACTGGCACTGTGCTGCAGGCCACTGTAAGGAGGAACGACAGCTCACAAAGTGGAAGGGAGGCTAGCGTGGAAACTTTCTCCACTTTATCGTTTCTTAAAATGTAATGACGCGGGGCGCCTGGGTGGCTCAGTTGGTTAAGCGACTGCCTTCGGCTCAGGTCATGATCCTGGAGTCCCGGATCGAGTCCCGCATCGGGCTCCCTGCTCGGCGAGGAGCCTGCTTCTCTCTCTGACCCTCCCCCCTCTCATGTACTCTCTCTCATTCTCGCTCTCTCAAATAAATAAATAAAATCTTTAAAAAAAAAAAAAAAAAAAAAAAAAATGTAATGACGCTGAGTACGTGGGGACCAGTGTTGGTTTTTAAGGCTGAGGTTGGCCTTCACCTAGTTACATGGCCTAGTGCTCCCCCTCCGGCCTTCAGGATGCTCTTGTCTATAAAATAATAGGAATAAAATTAGGAAGCTGCCAGGTACAGGATTCCATGATTTTGAGGTAGGGAGGGGGCAGGTATGGCTGCTGGGGGACACTGTGTGGCTTGTGACAGCAGGCAAGAGGTGACTCTCAAGTTCTCTGAATCTCCAGTTCTTCCTTATTTCCCTCAGATTTAACTCTGCATTCAGTTTCTCATGACAAGATGAGAACAGGGATTAGTTCAGAAATTTAAGTCCATCCTTTGATTTTGCCCTTCACTGGTGATGTGACCTTGGGGATTCCACTTCATCTTTCTCAGGATTTGTTTTCTCACTTGAAGAAAAAAAAAAAGATTTCTGGATCCTTTCTATTTCTAGCATTCTTTGCTTCCATGAAACTAAACTTTGTGAATTATAGAGTGGTCTATGATGTTTACTCCATCAGACACAAAAACTCAGTGGCCCCGAAATGGAAAACTCATAACTACGTAAAATAATAAAAGTATCTCTGTGAACAGAACTCTGTGTTGTTGTTTTTTTTAAGATTTTATTTATTTATTTGACAGAGAGAAACACAGTGAGAGAGGGAACCCAAACAGGGAGACTGGGAGAGGGAGAAGCAGGCTTCCCGCGGAGCAGGGAGCCCAATGCGGGGCTTGATCCCAGGGCCCTGGGATCCTGACCTGAGCCGAAGACAGACGCTTAACGACTGAGACACCCAGGCGCCCCTAGAACTCTGTGTTTTAACAAAGTTTCCAAAGCAGCTTTTGGCCAACTAACATGCCCAGGGGAGTCCTTTCCGATACCTGGGCTCCTTCTGTTCTTTTAAGGCCTTCACCCATGTACTTCAAACACCATTGCTCCTAAGACACCTTGACCCCGGGCCTGTGAACGCACAGCCTCAGGTCTGCTAAAGTTTCCAGCGTATAAGTTTTTCCAGTAACTGTGATAAAACACAATTGTGTTCTCCCCTGCTTTCTCCCTCCACGTGGTATGCGATCTTCTACCCTGTTTCTCTTCCTGGTGTGTGCTCTGGGGCACCTCAAGGGGAAACCAGTCAGCTCATTTTTCTGATGGGTGAAGCAAGATTGGCTAAAATTGGTTCTTAAGCTTGAGTGGTCACAATTCATGTTTGTTCTTTTTATCAGTTCTGGATGCTCAACACATAATACATTTTGTGGCTGCACATAGGCCTTTAAGTTAAACAAATAGGGGAAATTATAAACCAGAGGGTCTCTATTTCATGGGCTGCTGGCTAAGATAATTACGGGCAGATGTGTTGAGTTTGGGCTTTCCTTATCTCAAAGTCTCCTGTTTTCGTTTCCTTAGCTTCCACTCTTGATTTATTACATTTAATGGGCTCTTGTCTTTTCTGGTATCTTTGGTTCTCATGAAAAAAGATGAACTTAAGAGCCAGTTGCCTATGCTTCCTCACTTATTTACCCTTCATCTAGGTGCTGCTTAACTTTTGGCGTTGAGATGTCTTTTAGAATTAATTGAAAGAAATAGACGTGCATATTTTACTCCTCCAGTGTGCCAGGTAGTGAGGTAGGTGACAGGAGTGGACATACCATGGGCTTGGTGCCTGCCTCGGGGGCCCTCCAGGGATTGTGTGCAGGGCCAAACACTGTGACAGGGAGAATGGTGGCAGAAGGACCACCATGGCTGCTCAAAGTGTGGTCCTGGAGCAGCCACACCAGACTCACCTGGGATCTTATTAAAAATGCAGAAGCTCGGGCCCTGCTCCAGACCAGCAGTCTGATCCTGAGATCCTGCATTTAACAACCTCCCTGGGTGATCAGGTGCACATTACAGTTTAAGAAGCCCTGATTCTGGCCCAAGAGGACCAAGGCTTATGGTTGTGACATGATCGGGGAAAGAGAGAAATGGCATGCACATGAGTTTTTAGGGGGAATGCTAGCTCTCAGGTGTGCAGAACATGACTCCCAGTTGCCCCTGTGAAGCCACAGCCCTGAGCCACGCCATGTGAGGAGAAGGCATTGCAAGTCGGACTTCCATTTCCAAACATAGGACAGACTAGATGACCTGAGACCCTCTTGCACTATAATACACCCAAGAATGTTGGACACAATCCAAGGACTTACTGTGTGCAGAAGCTAGTTACCTGAGGCGCTCTCCCCTATCTCTGAGATAACCCAGAACTCAGGGAGAAGGAGGCCCAATGGTGGGGTGGTTGCTCTTGAAGGGACAATGTGTATTTCAGGGAAGGAGCACAGTGATAGAGAAGACCCATCCTTGCCAAGGACACTAGGGGAAGGAGCTGAGATGCCAGAGAATCAACTCCGCAGACAGGTGGCTAAGCCAGGGTGATTTAAATCTGTTCTAAAAGTGCTTTTTCTGTCCCAAAATGTTTTTTCCATCACTAATCCAGTGCTTTACAGTTTGGGCTGAAATTATAATGATTAAAGTCACTAATGGCCTAAAGATGTGAAAGCTGAGACATACGTCTAGAAACCTTCCATTAAATATGCAGTTCCCTTGTGCCAACCCTGCCCCTGCACACTGTGCCCTCCAAATACATTGGCAGTCCCCTCATGGCCACAGATGTCCACCCCATGTCCCAGGCACAGGTGGAGAGCAAGCTTCTGGGAAAGGTGATTGTTTTATGAATTAGAAAAACATTTAAAATAAGGCCTTTATCATTTATGTCCTTAAATGTGATCCTTTTAAATGGGAGGTTTTTTGGGCAAATTAGAGACCTTTTTTCCTTGACATCTACTCTTCAGTTCCTCTGCCTGCTTTGGCTTCATCTGTTTCTCCCAACTACCCTATTTGTGAGAAAATAAACACATGCAGTGGGCATGCTATGATTTATCTTTAATTTACTCCAGCCCCTTTTTCTGCAGCTTCTTCTTAATCTCTTTGAAATTCTGGTTTTGTGATCCTCTAAAATAAGAGTATTTTTTTCACGACAAATCCTCTTCACTCAGTAGTGAATATATATTCTCTTAAATATGCCATTGCTTTCCAATAGTATTTATTGGTGTGTTTTATTGTTATTGATAATAACTTCCACTTTTTTATTTTATTGTTCATAAAGAAGATAATTATATACATTGGAAATTGACAAGTAAATAAAAATGGAACAAAGTGGGGCCATTTATAACCTGCAATACACCATGGTAAATTTATGCTTTCTAGCTTAACTATAGAAACCAAGATATTAAAAACAAAACAAAAAGCAACCACTGTAATAGAAAATAACATACCAAAAGCTTCTCTGATCTAGATTAGCAGTTGTAGCAATGATGAAAAGTTGGGGAAAGAGGGAAATGGCATGCACATGAGTTTTCAGGGGAAATGCTAGCTCTCAGGTGTGCAGAACATGACTCCCGGTTGCCCCCGTGAAGCCACAGCCCTGAGCCGCGCCATGTGAGGAGAAGGCATTGCAAGTCAGACTTCCACTTCCAAACATAGGACAGACTAGATGACCTGAGACCCTCTTGCACTATAATACACCCAAGAATGCTGTACACAATCCAAGAAACATCCTCTTCATGCAAAGTTAAGCTTGTTCAGAAATAAGGAAAATTCCAAGGTGCCAAAAACAACAAAGAAGCTGAAAATCAAAGAGGTGAGGAAAGGAAAGTGCATCTGGAGAGCTAGCAGACGGCAGCTGGCCTGGTACTAACCCGTTCCACAGAAATCAACATCAGGAAAGGCCATTGAGCAGCCATGGGGGAGCAAGCAAAACCAAGACCCCTGTCATTGTGTCTGAGCAGAGACAAAAATAGGAATGCTGAGCAAAGCACAGGCAAGACCACACATTCCCTCCCCCTTCCAGAGGAGTGATTGCTGCTTCTCTACCTGTTCTAGCTCAAGTCCTGCTCTATTTTCCCACCCCTTGGTGGGAATCATTAGAGACTCAAAACATTAGAGGCACAAACCAAGACACAAAAATCATTAGAGACTCAATCATGGAGTAACCTCACCTTCAGGCAAGATCCAATGCAGAGACCCCTGCTTTCTTGATCCCTTTCAGGTCACATAACACCAGCCCAGACCTGGTCACAGGCTCCTCCTGGCACCCTCTGACTGAGAGGTGCAAGGTCCTTCTGAGCTACAGCAGGTAATAAACCCAACGCTGACCCCAGGTGCAATCCTGGTGGTCTCTGGCTGATGGCGTGGACAGAGTCAGCCTGTGCTGACACTTGGGGGCTCTTGGACAGAGGGGGACCATCTCAGGAGATCAGGTCTGGGTGAGGTGATGGGGCCATTGGGAGAGGAAGCTTGAGAAGGAGGGCTGCAGCAGGAAGTAAAGGATTTGTATACTTCATAAGAGTGTGGTTTATATGTTACAGGATGGGGGTTTAAAAGTGATTGGTGGGGGCACCTGGGTGGCTCAGTTGGCTAAGCGTCTGCCTTCGGCTCAGGTCATGATCTCCAGGTCTTGGAATCCAGCCCCGAGTTGGGTTATCCGCTCAGCAGGGGGTCTGCTTCTCTTTCTCTTTCTCTCTCCCTCTGCCCCTCCTCCCTGCTCGTTCTCTCTCTCTCTCTCTCTCAAATAAATAAAATCTTTAAAAAAGTACTCATATATGTGTGGGTACATTTCTGGGCTCTCTATTCTATTCCATTGGTCTATGTGTCTATTTTTGTGCCAGTATCACAGTTTTGATTACTATAAATTTGTAGCATAGTTTGAAATCTGGGATCATGATACCACCAGCTTTGTTCTTTTCTTTCAAGATTGCTTTGGCTATTCAGGGTCTTTTGTGACTCATACAAATTTTAAGATTATTTGTTCTACTTTTGTAAAAAAAAAATACTACTGGTATTTTGATAAGTAAGATTACATTGAATAAGATTACATTGAATCTATAGATTGCTTTGGGTAATATGGACATTTTAATAATATTAAGAACAAATAAACAAAAAACAGATATAGACTCATAAATATAAAGAACAAATGGTGTTACCAGAAGAAAGGTTGGTGTGGAGGGAGATAGGTGAAATAGGTGAAGGGGATTAAGAGGCACAAACCTCTAATTATAAAATAAATAAGTCACAGGGATAAAAAATATGATGTAGAAAATACTATCAAAAATATTGTGGGGCGGGGCGCCTGGGTGGCTCAGTTGGTTAAGCGACTGCTTTCGGCTCAGGTCATGATCCTGGAGTCCCGGGATCGAGTCCCACATCGGGCTCTCTGCTTGGCAGGGAGCCTGCTTCTCCCTCTGACCCTCCCCCCTCTCATGTGCTCTCTCTCTCTCATTCTCTCTGTCTCAAATAAATAAATAAAATCTTAAAAAAAAAATATTGTGGGGCACCTGGGTGGCTCAGTCGGTTAAGCAACTGCCTTCAGCTCAGGTCATGATCCCAGGGTCCTGGGATCGAGTCCCACATCGGGCTCCCTGCTCTGCGGGGAGCCTGCTTTTCCCTCTCCCACTCCCCCTGCTTGTGTTCCCTCTCTCGCTGTGTCTCTCTGTCAAATAAATAATAAAAATAAAATCTTAGGGCGCCTGGGTGGCTCAGTTGGTTAAGCGACTGCCTTTGGCTCAGGTCATGATCCTGGAGTCCCGGGATCGAGTCCCGCATCAGGCTCTCTGCTTAGCAGGGAGTCTGCTTCTCCCTCTGACCCTCCCCCTCTCATGCTCTCTTTCTCATTCTCTCTCTCAATTAAATAAATAAATAAATCTTTAAAAATAAATAAAATAAATAAAATAAAATCTTAAAAAAAAATATTGTAATAATGTTGTATGGTGACAGAAAGTAACTACATTTATCTTGGTGAGCACTGTATAACATGTAGAATTGTCAATTCACTATGTTGTACACCTGAAACTAATGTAGTATTGTGTGTTAACTATACTTCCATTAAAAATATAAATATCAATAAATAAAAACATTTGGATTTGCATCTTAGTGGGCCACTTTGGCTGCAGTTTTGAGAATGTGTAAGACTAAAGATATGCCGACAAATTATCTCTGATGATCAGGATTGTCTGGGTGAGAGATGATGCTGACTTACAAGGGAAGGAGTGGACTGCATAAACTTAAGGTGAAAACATAAGATTTGGCAGGGAGTTGGCAGGGCAGCGGAGGAAAGTATACCCCCAGTTTTCTGGGTCAAGCACCTGGAGGGTGTTGGTGCCGTTTGGCTAAAGGGAGAGATGGGAAGAGCAGGATCAGGTGCTTGTTTTAGGTGGAAGGTGTTTATTATTGTCTGGGGTGGCACTTGCAGTTTGGGAGAGTTAGGACACCCAGGTGAGGGTGCTCCCTTGGGAGGCCTTTGGATTTAATGAGACAGAACATGTTGAAGGATGGAGATACTAAGCAAGCTGTGCTCGGTGTGAGACTGAGTGCTCAAGCTGGGTGCCTAGCCACAGTAAGGAGGGTCTGGCATATTACAGTGGGAGGTGGAAGGTTTCATTGTGGCCTCTGACAAGGAAGTATGGGTGAGCAGAGCAAACTTATACAAGTCCTTTCATTTCTGAGTCCACTTTTCCTCTGTACAGTGGGATTGGATGCATCTTCCATGTTACTCTCAGGGTGGAACAACATTTTGAGAGGGTCCTCATTACCTGAATGATGTTTTCTGATGCCACGCAGTTACATGGTTTCACAGGGAAGCGTCATGGCATGAACGTAATTCCTCATGAGATGGCAGACCCTTGGAAAATGAGTCTCCATTCCATCATCCTCTCTGCTCAACCCTCATATCCGTCTCTACTAATCTACTAATATTCATGTCATGATCCCTCTCCTGATAGTTGTTAGCTTTGGATAAGTCAAAGAAAATGCAAAGTAACTGCAAAAAGAACATGACTGATTTGAAGAAGCTTCAGGATTTGGGTGAGTTAGCCAATGTTGGGGGCTAAACAAAGAGCAACACTCCACTGGCTCTGGCAGCATCAGGCCCCCAGGCTAGGGAGGAGAGAGATGTCCCACAACACAACAGCTTCAGAGAGAACATCTTGACCATAAGAAGATTAAGAGAGCTCTCGGAAAATTAACGCAGCTCTGGAATACTATATCCCACGTCCAGTAACCTTCTCCCCTTAGTACAGGACTGTGAGAGTCCAACACAGACAAAGGGCTTCATAGTGGACATTCATAATATTTTGGAAAAATTTAATCCCTACATCCCTATCCACACTTGATTCATTGTTTATCCTATGAAGTAGAACATGGTTATAAAGAAACCTAAGTTTCATCTAACACAAGCCAGGATGAACCTATTTTATGAGTTTTACTTTCATTATTCAATATATTATGTCACACACACACACACATTTTTTGCTTAAATTATGATTGCCTTTGAGGGTCCTCTCTTCTGATGTGAATAAACCTCCAGCGACAAGTAAGGAGTGAGGAGCTGGCTCTACCTGGCACTCCCAGCAGGTGTTTCATAAATGGCAGTTCTCTCTTCCAATGCCTCAGTTTCTTCAAGACCGGAGGGAAGGAGGAGGTTAAAGATGTTGAGGCCTAGATTTCAGGGGCTGGAGAGAAATGAGGAGGGGATACACTCATCAATAGAAGTGCAAGTGGTAGGTTCAGCACACACAGGTATTCAGTAGGGTGAGTGGAATCTCGATTTTCTTTCGACCAGCTTCTTAAATGAAGACTGCTGTTCAATCACTTCACTCAAAGAGGAAGAACTCTTTTTTGCACCTCAGGTAAGCAGTTGGGTCTGATTTTAGAATTTGGATATCCTCTCCCCATTTAAGCCATGAGGTTTTGAGTTTTTTCTTTCTAGATTTGCCCAAAGCAAAAGTAACATTGAATAACTCATCATGCAAGAAGAGATTAATTACTTTGAATAAATTAGCAATATTAATTTTAAGTAACAGGTAGTAATATAGTCATCAGCCAAAGATTCAGTAACCCCTGTGTTTCAACACCTCTCCCTCCTGTCACTGCCAGAATGTGGACAAAGGGGGTTATCTGAGAATGGTATTCTGCTGGCAGTCTAAGGAGGTGTTACAGTTGTTTTTCCAATTTCTGACAAATGGGGAGTGGATGGTGAAATACACCATTGGCTGGATGTAGTAAAAAGGAGGCAATCTAGGACTTACCACTGCTGTTTTAATTTATTAGATTCTATAAATGGGCACAGGAGGTATAACAAGGGACAGAGACGAGGGGAACTTACATCTGTCTTCTGCTGAGACAACACATGGATGTTCATGGGGGTTAGAAATCAGAACCATTCCAGGGCACCTGAGTGGCTCAGTTGGTTAGGTGTCTGCTTTCAGCTTGGGTCATGATCTCAGGGTCCGGGATCAAGCCCCACATCAGGCTCCCTGCTTGGTGGGGAGCCTTCTTCTCCCTCTCCCTCTCTGTCTACTTGTGATCTCTCTCTCTGTGTCAAACAAATAAATAAAATCTTAAAAAAAAAAAGAAATCAGAACCATTCCTTGTTTATAAAAGTGTACTTAACTTATAGGGGAAAAGGTACAGTGATATGCTAACCTACACATTCAAATGAATGAAGACAAAGGCTGATTGTAACTGTGGGTGGGTTAGGAGCTATCTGGGCAGGGACTAAACGTTTGGAGAAAACCTTACACACAACCTGAGGTCCAAGGGTGTTATGAAAGTCTGAATGACTTAGAGATTAGGGAGATAAATGGCTAGAAATGAAAAAGGTGGTGGCAAGGTATGATTTTTTTTCAAGGGCGAGGTCAGTCCCATTTCTGTTACTCTTTGAAATGATGACAGCGTTTTGGATATTTGTGTGGGACTAAGGCCCAAGCTCACATAGACTTGGCTAGATAAGGACTGCCACCATCAACTCATGATTTTTGAGGGGCCATCAGTGCTGTGTGCTAAAAATTAGGAATAGTATTAGAAATGAGAAGTCAGGAAAGGAGAAAAACCCAAAACCCCAAGCTTGGTTTTCCTTTGGAGCCTGAAGCATCGGGCTAGTTGTGTTTCATGCTGAAGCTTGTGTGTGTTCTGTGCACAGCTCTTGATTGGTTTGATTGGTAGATAGTGCTGACCAAGACTATGTGTTACCATGGTGACTAACAAAGGACTTCCTGCATGACCCTGGGCCCTTCCCTGTAAGGTAAGGAGGACGTGTGAGGGGAGACATTGATTTCCAGAGCTGCTCTTCACCCTTTGGCCTTTGTTCTCTGAGGGAACCTGCCTATGAAGAGGAGCAGGGCTTGTCTCAATGAGGGTCCAAGAGAAGAATGCCAGATTGTCTCCTCGGTGTTGCCCAATGCCTACAGGGGACCATTCCCATCCACCTCAGGGGGCCATCCAAGGGGAAGAGGTGCTGCTCTGCAAGTGGGGTCCAGGGTTTAATTGACCACCCCACTTGGGAGCTCTTATCATTTCTCTCTTCTCAAAAGCATATCTCTCTTTTTATTTTTAATTTAAACTCAAAATCACCAGCACTCTGTTTTAAAGATGAGGCAAAGTGTTGTCACAGACCATACTTACAAACTTACATTTAAATACTACAAGACAATGAGTATATACTTTAGTGCCATTTCTATACAATAAATTATACTTTCTTGATCTGTTTACCAATCTCCCCTATTTTTTACTTTCTTCACTTGGCTTCCTTTTATGCAATATCTTTCATCTTGTATAAAATGTAGAAGCAGGGGGAGGAGCAAGATAGCAGAGGAGTAGGAGACCTGGATTTCGTCTGGTCCCAGGAATTCAGCTGGATAGGGATCAAACCATTCTGAACACCTACAAACTCAATAGGAGATCGAAGAAAAGAATAGCAACAACTCTCTGGATGGAAAAGTGACCACTTTCTGGAGCGTAGGATGTGCAGAGAAGTGAATCTGAGGTGATATTCAGGAGGATATACAGTGGGAGAGAGGACCTCTGTCAGCCGCTTCTGGCAAGTGATAGAGCCGCGGAGCATAAAATTGGAACTTTTAGAAGTCTGCTGCTCCCCTGAGGGACATTGCCCCAGTGGCTAAGTGGGGGTTGGAACCCTTGCTGGGACAGTGTGGTCTCAGGACCCTCGGGGTCACAGGAAGACCAGGGGTGCCTAAGTGTGGCAGAGCTCTCAGGTATCAGAGCAGGGAAGACAGCTGCAGAGATGGAGCCAAGGCGCGGGCTCTCAGCTTCGGGTTGCAATAAACCATGATCTGCGGCAGAGTCGGGCCACTGCTCTTCCGGCAGGGACCCAACAAGCGGCAGATCTGGGGAGACTCCCCTTCCTCCCCCGGGAGGAGCGGCACATGAGCACACCACAGGGATCTGCTGGGTTTGGAGACGGCACATGGGGTCGTGAACCAGAGATAGAAATGCTCAGTCACAGGCTGGTGAGAATGGAGTGCGGCTGGAGACCAGGGAGGCGGGAGTGACTGATTGCTTTTCTCTGGGGGCGCACTGAGGAGCAGGGTCCCGAGTTCTTGGTTCCTCTGGGTAGAGATTGGGAGGCCGCCATTTTCACTCTCATCCTCCAAAGCTGTATGGAAATCTTACAGGGAACAAAAGCTCCCAAGAGCAAACCCGAGCAGATTACTTAGCCCAGACCAGCAAGGGCAGGGCAATTCCACCTCCGGCAAAGACATTTGGGAACCATGGCAACAGGCCCCTCCCCCAGAAGATCAGCAAGAACAGCCAGCCAAGACCAAGTTTACCCATCAATGAGAACGGCAGAACTCCAGCACTAGGGGAATAATGCACATAGAATTTATGGATTTTTCCCCATGATTCTTTAGTCTTTCAAAGTTAATTTATTTTAACTTTCTTTTCCTTTTTTTTCTTTTTTTAATTTTTCTTTTTCCCTTTTTCAACCAACATCTTATCAATCCCTTTTTAAAAAAAATCTTATTTTTCATTTTTTGAGTCATATTCTGTCCCTTCATAGTAGTTACCCTTATTTTTGGTATATATATATATATAAGTTGTTCTCTCTTTAAAATTTTCTAGTCTCCTGCCTGATCACATTCTCTCCTTTTTTTTTTTTTAAATCCTCTTCTTTCTTTTTTCAACCAACTTCTTATCTTATCAATTCCTCTTATAAAATCTTTGATAATTTTCATCTTTAGAGTCATATTCCATCCCTTCATCATATTAACCTTTATTTTTGAACATACATAAGTTTTTCTTTTTTTAAAATTTTGGGAGGCACTTTCTTCTACAGACCAAAATACACCCAAAATCTAGTGTGTGGCACTGTCTATACACCAGCCTGATCATATTTGATCATATTCTATTTTTGTTTTGTTTTATTTTGTTTTTGTTTGTTTGTTTCTATCTTTTCCTTTTTCTTTTTCTTTTTTCTTCTTTTCCCTTTCTTTTCTCCAGGTTTCAAGGCTTTTCTGATTTGTTTAGAGTATATTTTCCAAGGATGTTGTTACCCTGTTAGCATTTTGTTCTCTCATTCATCTATTCTCCTCTGCACAAAATGACAAGATGGAAAAAATCACCTCAACAAAAAAAAACAAGAGGTAGTAGCGACTGCCAGGGACCTACTCAATATGGACATTAGTATGATGTCAGAAGGAGAGTTCAGAAAGATGATTTTGAAGATACTAGCTGGGCTTGAAAAAAAACATGGAAGCTATTAGAGAAATGCTTTCTGGAGAAATAAAAGATCTAAATAAGTTGAAAAAAGAAAGGCTATTAATGAGGTGCAATAAAAAACGGAGGCTCTAACTGCTAGGGTAAATTAGGCAGAAGAGAGAATTAGTGATATAGAAGACCAAATGTTGGAAAATAAAGAAGCTGAGAAAAAGAGAGATAAACAACTACTGGATCATGAGGGCAGAATTCAAGAGCTAAGCGATACCATAAGATGAAACAGCATTAGATAAATGGGATCCCAGAAGAAGAAGAAAGAGAGAGAGGGGCAGAAGGTCTATTGGAGCAAATTATAGCAGAGAACTTCCCTAATTTGGGGAAGGAAACAGGCATCAAAATCCAGGAGGCACAGAAAACCCCTCTCAAAATCAATAAAAATAGTTCAACACCCCAAAATCTAATAGTAAAACTTATGAGTCTCAGAGACAAAGAGAAAATCCTGAAAGCAGCTCGGGAGAAGAGATCCATAACCTACAATGGTAGAAACATTAGAATGGCAACAGACCTAGCCACAGAGACCTGGCAGGCCAGAAAGGACTGGCATGATATATTCAGAACACTAAATGAGAAAAATATGCAGCCAAGAATACAATATCCAGCTAAGCTGTGATTCAAAATAGAGGGACAGATCAAAAGCTTCCAGGACAAACAAAAACTAGAGGAATTTGCAAACACGAAACCACCCCTACAAGAAATCTTGAAAGGGGCCCTCTAAGTAACGAGAGAACCTAAAAGCAACATAGACCAGAAAGGAACATAGACAATATACAGTAGCAGTCATCTTACAGGCAATACAATGGCACTAAATTCCTATCTTTCAATAGTTACCCTGAATGTAAATGGGCTAAATGACCCAATCAAAACATGCAGTCTATCAGATTGGATTAAAAAACAAGACCCATCAATATGCTGTCTGCAAGAGACTCATTTTAGACCCGGAGACACCCCCAGATTGAAAGTGAGGGGGTGGAAAATCATTTACCAGGCTAATGGACACCAAAAGAAAGCTGGGGTGGCAATCCTTCTATCAGACAAATTAGATTTTAAACCAAAGACTGTAATAAGAGATGAGGAAGGACACTATATCCTACTTAAAGGATCTATCCAACAAGAACATCTAACAATTGTAAATATCTATGCCCCTAACATAGGAGCAGCCACTTATATAAGCCAATTAATAACAAAAGCAAAGAAACACATCGACAACAATACAATAATAGTGGGGGACTTTAACATCCCCCTCACTGAAATGGACAGATCATCTAAGCAAAAGATCAACAAGGAAATAAAGACTTTAAATGACACACTGAACCAAATGGACTTCACAGACATATTCAGAATATTCCATTCGAAAGCAACAGAATACACATTCTTCTCTAGTGCCCATGGAACATTCTCCAGAATAGATCACATCTTAGGTCACAAATCAGGTCTCAACCAGTACCAAAAGTTTGGGATCATTCCTCGCATATTTTTCGGACCACAATGCTTTGAAACTAGAACTTAATCATAGGAGGAAAGTCGGAAAGAACTCAAATACATGGAGGCTAAAGAGCATCCTACTGAAGAATGAATGGGTCAACCAGGAAATTAAAGAAGAATTAAAAAAATTCATGGAAAGCAGTGAAAATGAAAACACAACTATTCAAAATCTTTGGGATGCAGCCAAGGCAGTCCTAAGAGGAAAGGATATAGCAATACAAGCCTTTCTCAAGAAACAAGAAAGGTCTCAAGTACACAACCTAACCCTACCCCTAAAGGAGCTAGAGAAAGAACAGCAAATAAAGCCAAAACCCAGCAGGAGAAGAGAAATAATAAAGATCAGAGCAGAAATCAATGAAATAGAAACCAAAAGAAGAGGAGAACAGGTCAAAGAAACTAGGAGCTGGTTCTTTGAAAGAATGAACAAGATTGATAAACCCCTGGCCAGATGTATCAAAAAGAAAAGAGAAAGGACCCAAACAACAAAATCATGAATGAAAGAGGAGCGATCACAACCAACACCAAAGGAATGCAAACAATTATAAGAACATATTATGAGCAACTCCATGCCAGCAAATTAGATAACCTGGAAGAAATGGATGCATTCCTAGAGATGTATCAACTACCAGAACTGAACAGGAAGAAATAGAAAACCTGAACAGACCTATAACTGCTAAGGAAATTGAAGCAGTCATCAAAAATCTCCCTACAGGGGCAGAGCAAGATGGCGGAGGAGTAGGAGACCTGGATCATCTCCTCTCAGGAATTCAGCTGGATAGGGATCAAACCATTCAGAACACCTACAAACTCAACAGGAGATCGAAGAAAGGAATAGCAACAACTCTCTGAACAGGAAAGCGACCACTTTCTGGAAGGTCTTTTCTGATTTGTTTAGAGTATATTTTCTGGAGACGTTGTTACTCTGCTAGCATTTTGTTCTCTCATTAATCTATTATCCTCTGCACAAAATGACAAGACAGAAAAAATCACCTCAACAAAAAGAACAAGAGGTGGTACCGACTGCCAGGGACCTACTCAATATGGACATTAGTACGATGTCAGATCTAGAGTTCAGAATCATCACTTTAAAGATACTAGCTGGGCTTGAAAAAAGCATGGAAGTTATTAGAGAAACCCTTTCTGGAGAAGTAAAAGAACTAAAATCTAACCAAGTAGAAATCAAAAAGGCTATTAATGAGGTGCAATCAAAAATGGGGGCGCTAACTGCTAGGATAAATGAGGCAGAAGAGAGAATCAGTGATATAGAAGAACAAATGATGGAAAATAAAGAAGCTGAGAAAAAGAGAGATAAACAACTACTGGATCACGGGGCAGAATTCGAGAGATAAGCGATACCATAAGACGAAACAAGATTAGAATAATTGGGATCCCAGAAGAAGAAGAAAGAGAGAGAGGGGCAGAAGGTATAATGGAGCAAATTATAGCAGAGAACTTCCCTAATTTGGGGAAGGAAACAGGCATCAAAATCCAGGAAGCACAGAGAACCCCTCTCAAAATCAATAAAAATAGGTCACACCCCGACATCTAATATTAAAACTTACAAGTCTCATAAACAAAGAGAAAATCCTGAAAGCAGCTCAGGAGAAGAGAGATGTAACCTACAATGGTAGAAACATTAGACTGGCAACAGAACTATCCACAGAGACCTGGCAGGCCAGAAAGGACTGGCAGGATATATTCAGAGCACTAAATGAGAAAAATATGCAGCCAAGAATACTCTATCCAGCTAGGCTGTCATTGAAAATTGAAGGAGAGATAAAAAGCTTCCAGGACAAACAAAAACTAAAGGAATTTGCAAACACAAAACCAGCCCTACAAGAAGTTCTGAAAGGGGTCCTCTAAGCAAAGAGAGACCCTGAAAGCAACATAGACCAGAAAGGAACACAGACAATATACGGTAACAGTCACCTTACAGGCAATACAATGGCACTAAATTCCTATCTTTCAATAGTTACCCTGAATGTAAATGGGCTCAATGCCCCAATCAAAAGACACAGGCTATCTGACTGGATTAAAAAACAAGACCCATCGATATACTGTCTGCAAGAGACTCATTTTAGAACCAAAGACACGCCCAGATTGAAAGTGAGGGGGTGGAAAACCATTTACCATGCTAATGGACACCAAAAGAAAGCTGGCGTGGCAATCCTTATATCAGACAAATTAGATTTTAAACCAAAGACTGTAATAAGAGATGAGGAAGGACACTATATCCTACTTAAAGGGTCTATCCAACAAGAAGATCTAACAATTGTAAATATCTATGCCCCTAACATGGGAGCAGCCAATTATATAAGGCAATTAATAACAAAAGCAAAGAAACACATTGACAGCAATACAATAATAGTGGGGGACTTTAACACCCCCCTCACTGAAATGGACAGATCGTCTAAGCAAAAGATCAACAAGGAAATAAAGACTTTAAATGACACACTGGACCAAATGGACTTCAGAGACCTATTCAGAACATTCCATCCCAAAGCAACGGAATACACATTCTTCTCTAGTCCCCATGGAACATTCTCTAGAATAGATCACATCCTAGGTCATAAATCAGGTCTCAACTGGTACCAAAAGATTGGGATCATTCCCTGCCTATTTTCAGACCACAATGCTTTGAAACTAGAACTCAAACACAAGAGGAAAGTCAGAAAGAACTCAAATACATGGAGGCTAAAGAGCATCCTACTGAAGAATGAATGGGTCAACCAGGAAATTAAAGAATTAAAAAAATACATGGGAACCAATGAAAATGAAAACACAATTATTCAAAATCTTTGGGATGCAGCAAAGGCAGTCCTAAGAGGAAAGTATATAGCAATACAAGCCTTTCTCAAGAAACAAGAAAGGTCTCAAGTACACAACCTAACTCTACACCTAAAGGAGCTGGAGAAAGAACAGCAAATAAAGCCTAAACCCAGCAGGAGAAGAGAAATCATAAAGATCAGAGCAGAAATCAATGAAATAGAAACTAAAAGAACAGTAGAACAGATCAACGAAAGTAGGAGCTTGTTCTTTGAAAGAATTAACAAGATTGATAAACCCCTGGCCAGACTTATCAAAAAGAAAAGAGAAATGACCCAAATCAACAAAATCATGAATGAAGAGGAGAGATCACAACCAACACCAAAGAAATACAAACAATTTTAAGAACATATTATGAGCAACACTATGCCAGCAAATTAGATAACCTGGAAGAAATGGATGCATTCCTAGAAATGTATCAACTACCAACACTGAACCAGGAAGAAATAGAAAACCTGAACAGACCTATAACCACTAAGGAAATTGAAGCAGTCATCAAAAATCTCCCAACAAACAAAAGCCCAGGGCCAGATGGCTTCCCAGGGGAATTCTACCAAACATTTCAAGAAGAATTAATACCTATTCTTCTGAAACTCTTCCAAACAATAGAAATGGAAGGAAAACTTCCAAACTCATTTTAGGAGGCCAGCATTACCTTGATCCCAAAACCAGACAAAGACCCCATCAAAAAGGAGAAGTACAGACCAATATCCCTGATGAACATGGATGCAAAAATTCTCACCAAAATACTAGCCAATAGGATCCAACAGTACATTCAAAGGATTATTCACCACGACCAAGTGGGATTCATCCCTGGGCTGCAAGGTTGGTTCAACATCCACAAATCAATCAACGTGATACAATACATTAACAAAAGAAAGAACAAGAACCATATGATCCTCTCAATAGATGCAGAAAAAGGTTTTGACAAAGTACAGCATCCTTTCTCGATCCAAACTCTTCAGAGTATAGGTATCGAGGGTACATACCTCAAGATCATAAAAGCCATCTACGAAAAACCTACAGCGAATATCATTCTCAATGGGGAAAAACTGAGAGCTTTCCCCCTAAGGTCAGGAACGCGGCAGGGATGTCCACTATCACCACTGCTATTCAACATAGTATTGGAAGTCCTAGCCACAGCAATCAGACAACAAAAAGAAATCAAAGGCATCCAAATCGGCAAAGAAGAAGTCAAACTCTCACTCTTTGCAGATGATATGATACTTTATGTGGAAAACCCAAAAGACTCCACCCCAAAACTGCTAGAACACATACAGGAATTCAGTCAAGTGGCAGGATATAAAATCAATGCACAGAAGTCAGTGGCATTCCTATACACCAACAACAAGACAGAAGAAAGAGAAATTAAGGAGTCAATACCATTTCCAATTGCACCCAAAACCATAAGATACCTAGGAATAAATCTAACCAAAGAGGCAAAGGATCTGTACTCAGAAAACTATAAAATACTCATGAAAGAAATTGAGGAAGACACAAAGAAATGGAAAAACGTTCCATGCTCATGGATTGGAAGAATAAATATTGTGAAGATGTCAATGCTACCTAGAGCAATCTACACATTCAATGCAATCCCCATCCAAATACCATCCACTTTTTTCAAAGAAATGGAACAAATCATCCTAAAATTTGTATGGAACCAGAAAAGACCCCGCATAGCCAGAGGAATGTTGAAAAAGAAAAGCAAAGCTGGCGGCATCACAATTCCGGACTTTCAGCTCTATTACAAAGCTGTCATCATCAAGACAATATGGTACTGGCACAAAAACAGACACATAGATCAATGGAACAGAATAGAGAGCCCAGCAATGGACCCTCAACTTTATGGATGACTCATCTTTGACAAAGCAGGAAAGAATGTCCAATGGAAAAAAGACAGTCTCTTCAACAAATGGTGTTGGGAAAATTGGATAGCCACATGCAGAAGAATGAAACTGGACCATTTCCTTACACCACACACAAAAATAGACTCCAAATGGTTGAAAGACCTCAATGTGAGACAGGAGTCCATCAAAATCCTAAAGGAGAACACAGGCAGCAACCTCTTTGACCTCAGCCGAAGCAACTTCTTCCTAGAAACATCGCCAAAGGCAAGGGAAGCAAGGGCAAAAATGAACTATTCGGACTTCGTCAAGATAAAAAGCTTTTGCAAAGCAAAGGAAAGAGTCAACAAAACCAAAAGACAACCGACAGAATGGGAGAAGATATTTGCAAATGACATATCAGATAAAGGGCTAGTAGCCAAAATCTATAAAGAACTCATCCAACTCAACACCCAAAGAACAAAGAATCCAATCTAGAAATGGGCAGAAGACATGAACAGACATTTTTCCAAAGAAGACATCCAAATGGCCAACAGACACATGAAAAAGTGCTCAATATCGCTCGGCATCAGGGAAATCCAAATCAAAACCTCAATGAGATACCACCTCACACCAGTCAGAATGGCTAAAATTAATAAGTCAGGAAACGACAGATGTTGGCGGGGATGCGGAGAAAGGGGAACCCTCCTACACTGTTGGTGGGAATGCAAGCTGGTGCAGCCACCCTGGAAAACTGTATGGAGGTTCCTCAAAAAGTTGAAAATAGAGCTACCATATGATCCAGCAATTGCACTACTGGGTATTTACCCCAAAGATACAAAAGTAGGGATCCAAAAGGGTACGTGCACCCCGATGTTTATAGCAGCAATGTCCACAATAGCCAAACTGTGGAAAGAACCAAGATGTTCATCGACAGATGAGTGGATTAAGAAGAGGTGGTATATATATACAATGGAATGTTATGCAGCCATCAAAAGGAATGAGATCTTGCCATTTGCAACGACGTGGATGGAACTGGAGGGTATTATGTTGAGTGAAGTAAGTCAAACAGAGAAAGACATGTATCATATGATCTCACTGATATGAGGAATTCTTAATTGCAGGAAACAAACTGAGGGTTGCTGGAGTGGGGCGTGGGGTGGGATGGATCGGGTGACTGGGTGATAGACACTGGGGAGGGTATGTGCTCTGGTAAGCGCTGTGAATTGTGCAAGACTGTTGAATCTCAGATCTGTACCTCTGAAACAAATAATGCAATATATGTTAAGAAAAAAAAGAAGAAGAAGAAGGTAGTGGGAGGGGAAGAATGAAGCGGGGGAAATCGGAGGGGTAGACGAACCATGAGAGACGATGGACTCTGAAAAACAAACTGAGGGTTCTAGAGGGGAGGGGAGTGGGAGGATGGGTTAGCCTGGTGATGGGTATTGAGGAGGGCACATTCTGCATGGAGCACTGAGTGTTATGCACAAACAATGAATCATGGAACACTTCATCTAAAACTAATGATGTAATGTATGGGGATTAACATAAGAATAAAAAAATAATAAATAAGTTATCTAATTTTGTGTCACAAATGTGTTCATAATATTCCCTTACTAGACTTCTAATTTTTGTAAAGCAGTGGTGATGTCTTAAAATGAAAGAGAATTTCATTTATGATTTTGGTAATTTGCGTTTTCTCTCTTACTTTCTTGACTAGCCTACCTAAAAGTTTGTCAATTTTGTCAATCTAACTTTTGATTCTGTTTGCTATCTCACTGGGTTTTACTCTGGTCTTTACTAGTTCTTTCCTTCTACTCTTTTATTTATTTATTTATTTATTTATTTATTTATGCTTTTAACTCGTTCTTTTTCAGATTCTTAAGGTAAAAGTTTGGTTTATTGATTTGAAAAGTATCTTTTTCTCAGACATAGATATTTAAAGATACACATTTCCCTCAAAGCACTGTTTACCTGAGTTCCATAAATTCTAATATGATGAAGTTTCAATTTAATCCATTAAACATATCTTTGTATTTCCTTTGTGATTTCTTCCTTGACCCATGTGTTATTTAGAAGGTTTTTGTTTGTTTTGCAAGCTTTTGGTGGTTTTCCAGATTTTGTTCTGTTGTAGATCCTTAATTGTGGATCAGAGAAGATATTTTGTATACCAGTTGTTTTAAATCTATTGAGAGTTATTTTTATGATAGCTGCTCTAGCCTGAAAAAATATTCTGTGTGCACTTAGGAACACTGTATTCTGCAGTCATCTGGTGGAGTGTTCTGCATATGTCAGTTAATAGAGTTAGTTGATAATGCAGTGTTCTAGCTAGCTGATTTTCTCTCCAGCTCTTCTATCAATTACTGAGATTGGGGTATATAATTCTCCAACTGTTATTGCTAATTTCTCTAATTCCCCTTTCAATTCTGTCAGGTTTTTTTTCCATGTATTTTGGAGTTCTGTGGTTAGGTTTGTATGCTTTTATTTATTTTTTTTAATCATCCTGATGTATTGAGCCTTTTCTTATTATAAAATACCCCTCTTTGGCTCTACTAGTATTTCTTATTTTAAAGATTTTTAAAATCTGATATTAATGCAGCCACTCCAGTGTTCTTATGGCTACTGTTTGTATGGTTTATCTTTTCCCATCATTTTACTATCTATATTTTTTAGATTTAAGATTTGTCTCTTTTTAAGTGCAATGCTTATTACTTTTACATTTAATGGAATGGTTGGCATGGTTGGATTCACATCTGCCATTTTGCTACTTGTTTTCTGTTTATCTCATGTTTTTATTTTGTTCCCCTGTTTCTTGTTTATTGCATTTCTTTGGGCTAAATATTTTTAGTGTATCCTTTCAATTTCTGTCTTGATTTTTTTCAACTGTATTTTTTAGTTATCTTCTTAGTGGATATGGTAAGGATTACAGTATG
Organism: Neomonachus schauinslandi; assembly: GCF_002201575.2. Classification (NCBI taxonomy): domain Eukaryota; kingdom Metazoa; phylum Chordata; class Mammalia; order Carnivora; family Phocidae; genus Neomonachus; species Neomonachus schauinslandi. The sequence goes on along the minus strand of NC_058411.1, from coordinate 131,067,646 downwards.
CATCTTCTCACAATCTCCTTAAAAATAATAATAATAATAACTTATTTCTGATAAAATATAGTAATCTTGCCTATCTCTATCTCCTGTTCTTCTACTTTCTTTTGTGTTATTATTGTCATATGCATTATGTCTATAGATGTCAAAAATCAACTATATAGGGTTATATTTGTGCTTTATACAATTTTAAAGATTTAAGATAAGAAATAAGAAAAATATATTTGTCAGGTCTTGTGTATTTGTCTACATACTTAAGGGACTAAAATCCAAAATATATATATTAAACAACTCAAAAAAATAGGCAATCCAATTAAAAAATGGGCAGGGCATCTGAATAAACATTTTTCCAAAGGCCACATCCAGATGGCCAACAAGTACCTGAAAAGATGTTCAGCATCACTAATCATCAGGGAAATGCAAATCAAAACCACAATGAGATATCACCTCACATCTGCTAGAATGGCTCTTATCAAAAAGACAAGAAGTCACAAGTTTGGAGTCACATCTACTAGAATGGCTCTTATCAAAAAGACAAGAAGTCACAAGTGTTGGAGTGGATGTATAGACAAGGGAACCCTTGTGCACTGTTGTTGGGAATAGTAAATTGGTGCAGGCACGCTGGAAAACAGTGTGAAGTTTCCTCAAAAAATTAAAAATAGAAATGCCATATGATCCAATAATTCCACTTCTGGATATTTATCTGAAGAAAATGAAAACACCAACTCAAAAGGATATGTGCAGCCCCTTGTTAATTACTTACTAGAGCCAAGATACCAAAACAAAGTGTCCATCTATGAATAAATAAATTGTTATATATAGGTATATAATGCTATATATATAATATATGAAATATTTTATCTACCTATAATGGCATATTATTCAGCCATAAAAATAATGAAATCTTGCCATCTGCAACAATATGGATGGACCTAGAGGGCATTATGCTAAGTGAAATAAGTTAAACAGAGAAAGACAAATATCATACTATCTCTCTTATATGTGAAATCTAAAAAATAATACCAAAACAAGTTCATAGATAGAAAGAACAGATTGGTGGTTGCCAGAGGTGGCGAGTAGGGGGTGGAAGAAATGGGTGAGCAGTTTCTTTTTTTTTCAGTTTAGATAAATCAAATAATTTAAAAAAGAGGAAACAAGATACTGCATGTGGCATAATCCCATTTATCTAAAACCATTTTTCTACGTATCTATATGTCTACAGAAGCATAAATAACTCTGGAAGAATGTTTACAAATGTTTTATGATCATTGCTTTTGGTTGCTGATTTAAATAATTATAAGAACACAAAAGAAAGAAAAGATAAGTGGTATTATTTTGCTTACCTGGTTGGTAAAGATGTAGCTCTTTTGGAACTTGTGGGAAGGTTAATATTCATCAGGGTGATTGCAAGTTGAAGTCAAAGTACACTGTATATAATACTGTTAGTTTTGAACTGTTCTGAAATAATATCTTCATAGAAAATAGAAAGAGTTGGACTTTATTTGTAATCTTCTCATCATGATAATGCATTTCATTTGATCTTTTTGTTTTGATATTTTCAACATATGGATGCATTACCTGCTCTGTAACAAGTAGTACTTATAACTTATTTGAGAACTCTGAGCTCCTCTGAAGTTAAGGAATCCTTATATAAACATTATTATTTAGGTACATTATTGTGATAACCTTAAGAACTTTAGGTAATTGAAAAAAAAAAAACTTTTCCAAAAATTTCATGTAGCTTTATGCTTAAGCCTAGAGATGTCAGTTATGTAAATAGAGTTAAATGCTAGAGATGGTCTGTATCTACAGTGTTGTGTGCTCAAGCTGTGGGCTAGCGCTTTTCTTCCAGGAGCAGTTGGATATGTATTATATACGTCACTATGGAATTACTGATGAAAGCCAATACAAGTTTTTGAGAGAAGAGGGTGAGTAGGAAGATAATGATTGGTGAATGAGAATTATTTATGAGTGAGTCATTATTAATAACAAAAAAAAAGATAAAAGGAGAACTTTAAAAGGCAGGAAGTATTCAGGAGAAGATGGACAGATGGACTTGTCCAGTCAGAGACGGAGACGTTAAAGAAAGGCTGAACTCAACTTGAAGCTTATAGCCCTAAATGCCACCCCCCCCAAATTCTATTGTATCCAAGAAGCAAGGTTTTACAGCTTAGCCTTTAGATGAGAAAATTTACTGCTTTCTCTTGGATAAAGGTTATACAAATGATCACATTTGTATAACTCATTTTGGGGGGAATTTATTTTGGCTTATTATTTTCCAAAATTACATAAAGATTCTTCATACAGGTTTAGAGGGATGTACAAAGATTTTTTAAATTTTAAGAAGTGAGCATGTATGTTTTCAGGATGGTGAGGAGAACTACACATCCAGAGTATAGGGTATATGTTGAAAATGGGTGGGAAACAAAATTCATGGGGCAGGGTAAAGGAATAACGAAGTCAAATAATCCCATAGGTTTTCAAATGTGGGTGTTGAATCTGGAGGCCTGATGAAAAGGGAGAAGGCAGCATGAAGAATCAGTTCCTTAAATTTATTCGGTAAAAGTAGTTCGTAGTAGAAAATGAGCTCAGCAGTAATATAAAGATAGTGAGCCTTAAGTATAAACAAGGAGAAAGAGCAGGAAGTTCAGTGGTCTGGAAATGGGACTGAGAAATGAGGAGAAAGTCCTTCTCCCTCCTTGCTTCATCTTATCTGAAGAGTAGTGATCCCAAAGGTTCACGAAGAATCCAGGTTTCTTTTTTTTTTTTTTAATTTTATTTATTTATTTGACATAGAGAAAGACAGTGGAACACAAGCAGGGGGAGTGGGAGAGGGAGAAGCAGGCTTCCCGCTGAGCAGGGAGCCCCATGCGTGGCTTGATCCCAGGGTGCTGGGATCATGACCTGAGCCGAAGGCAGACGCCTAACGACTGAGCCACCCAGGCGCCCCAGAATCCAGGTTTCTGTTAAGAAATGGGAAGAAAACCAGTTTTAGGCTAAAGGGATACATAATGAAGAGGAATTTTAGAAATCACAATGGAAAGTTAATGGTTAAGTGTTTAGTTTATTGGCTATCACTAAAATTTCAATTTTTCCAAATAAATTTAGTTCTTACCCTGACCCATATGAATATAATCAATTAACTCCTTTTCCCGTATTACTTGTCACTTTCTTATTATGTCTCTTTCCTATACATGGGAACCTCACTTAGTCATGGGCTCATATTACTGTTGTCTTTTTCATGAAAATTTTCTCATGTCAAGTTAGAAAAACCTTCTCCAGGGCAAGCCAACAAAGACCACAAAAGTCTTTGGTCTGCCAGAAGTTACTCTCTCCGAGTCCCCCACACATAGGTTTATGGATTGACTATAATGGGAAGCAGAAATCGTCTTATATTAGACAACCATAATAATATTCTGAAAATACTCCCTTAAAAATTTGATTTGTATGTATTTTATACTTACTGATTTGGCATATGCTGAGTTTTATGCAAAGCTCCTAGTATATGCCTCCTACCCACAATAAAATAATGATGCTTGCACAATAAAAATAATGGCTTGTCCATTAGCACTGGTAACTCATTCCTACCATCTATAACTCATCTTCATCCATGTAATACATACTATTCAGATACTGTTTAGAACTGTATCACGCACATAGGTGAATAAATCAGTGTCTAAGTTTGGATAGTTTGTGAAAGGTATGATTTCCGAAGTACAGATGGAAGGAGTGGTTATTACCAATATGTATAATTTTATATTTTTTCTTTCTTTCTGTTTGTGTCTATGGTCAATTCTTATTATTTGCACTAGAACTGAACATAATCAAGAGATGTGGTCATTACGGTTAGAACACGGATGCACTGTGTCCACCATTTGGAAGATTCGATTTACAAGCTGCTCTCGGTTCCATTTCTGGTTCGTTAAACATGGAAGAGTCATGCACAGCACCAGAAGCCAGCCACGGGCAATAACACATCTCGTATTTCATCTATCCCAGCCTTCCTGCCTGGAATGTAGAGCTCTGCTTTTTTAGCTCCCTAAATACATCACCTCTGGCTCTGTATTTTAGGATGAAATATGGACACTTTCTCTGGCCCATCTCTCCAACTGAGTGACCCATTCAAATTCCCCCTTTTAACTTACTGGCTTTCATTTTCTGCTTGATTCTACTTTGTAAGGACCCTTGAAGAATTGTCCATGGTTTTTGGTGAAACATAACCCTAGCCTTGACTTTGTAGAGGGTATGACAGACTAGCCACCACCTTTCCCTAACTCTGCCAGTCAAAGCAAGGGATTCAGAAAATGGAGACAATCAAGATGATTCAAATATTGTAGTTTGTGTATGGGAGACATGTCTAGCATAGATGTTTTAAATGCACCAGTCCATGGCTCTTGAGATGATAGTCCTTTAAGCCAATTTATGTTCTAAATTCCTTTTCATCCATAGTTGATGAAAATATCATTTATGATTCAAACTAATAAGGTTTTCCATTGTAACTAGTCAGTTTCACTTAGACTTGTAAATTTAATAGAATCCATCTGTCATATCTAGTCAATCCTGCCATATTTGCCTTCCAGTAGAAACAATAACCAATTTGCCTCCCTTTGCTTCATGAATTTAAAACCAATTGGTCACAGCATCCAAAAATTAGTAATACAAAGCCAGCTAAATTGCCAAGATTAAATAAAGTTGATTCTTGCTCTTGAGGCACTCTAAAACTCTTTTCATGAAAACCCTTTTACTTTTTGAAATATATATATATATATATTGTGTCCTCAAGCCATGGAAATTCATTTTCATTTTAATATAATCTGTTTGTCTAAGAGAAGCAGTATTCAATTTAAGCATTTGGGGGTAGAAGTTGGGGCTAAACATGGGGGACATTCTCTCAAATTATGCCCAGAGCACGAAGTGTTCATTCCTATAATTAGTTGGTAACATGTAGGTTTTTAATTCACTGCCTTGGAGAGACCTGGGAACAGAAACCAGTGTGGCCCTTAAACTATGGAAAACATTTTTTCTTTTGTAATTGTTTAAGAGAAACAGGGAATGCAATAAACAAACAAACAAACAAAACAAAAAACAAAAAACCAAATGAGTTGGTTGGCTAAGCATAAGGTGAGGTAGGAAAAGAATAATATCTAGCTCTTTTGGAATATATACTATAATCAGAAAATGTTTTAGATACCTGTATATGTGCATGCACTCATGAAATCGTACAGCAACCTGTGATGTAAGTATAAATACCATCCCCATTTTATAGTTCTGAAATAAATTCATGGAGATGTGAAAATAATAACATTTATTGAGCATTTATTATATAGCAGGCACCATGAAAGTCGCTGCATATGAATTACATCTAGGTCTTGGATAGTTAAATACTGTTATGGTGTCTGTTTTATAGTGATAGTAAGTAAATTGTCAAATGATCAGAAAGCAGTAGAGACTGTAACCTCCCATAACAGTGTAGATGTCTTGCGCTTAACCATTTTGATGTACTGCTGGAAGATAGAGAATTGGACTTAATATTTAATAATAATCCAAAGGTAGGTCAAGTTTATAAGTGAGAAAAATAAAATATGCATAATGTATGACTTATGGAATATGAAAAAGTAGTCTCTGGTTAAAACAAATGCATATTCATATATATTTACTTACACTCAAGTATATATTCTTTCTCTTTACCTACTATTAGAAATTTATTTCAATAGAGTCTTATCTCCATCTTTTGTGAAGGACACACTTATATTAAACCTTGAGTGGCAGACACTCGGGATGAGGTATTTGCCAACCAAGAATGAGACCCCGGGATAATTAATCACAAGACTGGTGGCTCTGGGAAGTGAGCATGGCAAGGCCTTGGAAACAGGCACAGAAAGAGAAGAGTGAATAACCCGTGGGTCTTCAGTGGACCTGACAAACCAAAGAGCTTCTAGGACAAAGCCCAAGCCTCCTTTCCTATCGTTAGCCTGGCTGCTAGATGATCAGTTCCCATCTAATTACTTAGCCTATCTCCAGCTCTCCAGGCCATGTGGATTCAATTTTCCTCATATGAGTTTGCCGAGAGCAAAAGCAGAAATCCCAAAGGACTCTTTCTTAAACAAAAGAAGATTTATTACTTTTAACTGAAAGGGTATTTGTTATGGTTGGAATTGTGTGTGTGTCAGCTAGAAGGATGATGGTCCTGGCTATGCACTGGAAGGTTCTTGAGCAGCTACAAACCACTCTTCCTCCTGTCACAGCATTCCAGTTGTCATAGGTCTAGCATCTGACCTCCAGAGTCTGGCTGGAATAGAAAACCAGAGGCCAGAGCTCTATAGTGAGGTGACACATATACCTATAGGTCCTGACTCTGGCAACCCCAACCATTTTCCTCATAGTTTTACAGCTCTGAAAGGCTCACTCTGTTTCCATTGCTAAGTCCTGGCATGCAAATATTTTTCCTTCAGTCCCCGGGAAAGAAGTAGACAATGGGTAAGCCAACTCTTGGCTGGATTTCAGGTGGCAGGGCAAGTCTGGGATTGGATGTCCCTGCTATGGACCAACGTGTGTCCTCCTCAAATTCATAAGTTAAAGCCCTGACTTCCAATGTGACAATTGTGGAGATAAGGCTTTTACGAGGTAATTAAGGTTAAATGAGGTCATAAGGATGGGGTCCTAATCCAATAGGAAAGGTGGCCTTATAAGAAAAGGAAGGGGGAGAGAGTTCTCTCCAGAGGCACACACCAAGAAAAGGCCATGTGAGGACACAGTGATAAGGGGACCATCAAGAAGCCAGAAAGAGGGCTTCACCAGAAACTGAGCCACAGTGACACCTTGATTAAATCTGAAGTCCTGGAATGAATGAGCTCACTCAGGAGAGCAGACAGTGAGGCAGAAAGAAAAGCAGTAGGAAAAAATAATAGATCTGAAGGAGCAGACAATGATGGATGTTGTCAAGTAAGTCATAGGCCAGGTAAGATAAAGACTGGAAATTAACCAACCCATGTTGTTGGTTAATGACCTTGACAAAGCATTTTCAGTGGAGTTTTGGGGACAAAAACCTGAATGCAGTGGATTCAAGAGACAATAGGATGAAGGAATTAGAAATGACCAGTACAGATAAAAGTTTAAGTATTATTATAGAGGGGAACAGAGGAATGGCACAGTCATTGGAAAGGAGAAGTGGGGTCAAGAGGTTTTTGTTTCCTTTTTTTTTTTTTTTTTTGGAATAGGGGAAGGAAAAGTGAGTTTCTGTGCTAATGGTAGAAAGAAAAATGTGAGAGCAATATCCTTATTTTTGTAATAATTTGGCTTTTGCTAGGAGCACAGAAATTTTCATCCATATTAACAGAAAAGCAGGGTCTGAGGGCTTAAGGAACAGATAGGCAAGGGTGGTAGAGACACAGGTACAGAGGTTATACTCTGACTGTGTCATTTGCTCCAAAAAATAGGAGGCAAGGTTGTTATTTGAGAGTGAAGAGTGAGCAGATGTGTTGGGGTTTGAGGAGAGAGGATCAGGTCTGATATATTTGGGGAAGGAGGCAGTGGGAGAGCAGATGAGCAGGGGAATGAATGAGTGTCAGGCATCATTAACTGGTTTACTTGAAGATGATGGTCAAGAATTTGTAATGTCACCAGTAAAGTGCTTTTTATTAACATTTATATTTAGCCAGTGTCAACTGCAGGATAATGGCAGTGTAAAAGGGCTCAATAGAAAGGGGAACCCTCCTACACTGTTGGTGGGAATGCAAGCTGGTGCAGCCACTCTGGAAAACTGTATGGAGGTTCCTCAAAAAGTTGAAAATAGAGCTACCATATGATCCAGCAATTGCACTACTGGGTATTTACCCCAAAGATACAAAAGTAGGGATCCAAAGGGGTACGTGCACCCCAATGTTTATAGCAGCAATGTCCACAATAGCCAAACTATGGAAAGAACCAAGATGTCCATCGACAGATGAATGGATAAAGAAGAGGTGGTATATATATACAATGGAATATTATGCAGCCATCAAAAGTAATGAGATCTTGCCATTTGCAACGACGTGGATGGAACTGGAGGGTATTATGTTGAGTGAAATAAGTCAAACAGAGAAAGACATGTATCATATGATCTCACTGATATGAGGAATTCTTAATTGTAGGAAACAAACTGAGGGTTGCTGGAGTGGGGGGTGGGGTGGGAGGGA